>NC_034427.1:10043157-10061138 GCF_002078875.1 Numida meleagris
GCGCGGCGGGGGGCGCGGGGAGCCGCGCCTGGAAGAGCACATTGTGGAGGGCCGGGGAGGGCCCTTCCTCCGGGAGGAAGAGACAATGTCCAGGGCCGGGCGCCTGCTGGAGAGCCGCGAGAATGCACGGCACGGCACGGCACGGCACGGCTCGGCTCGGCTCAGCACCGCCGCGACTGCACCCCGCCCGGGCTCTCTCGGCAGGGCACGGCCCCGGGGGTGCACCGCGCCCGGCTCGGCTCGGCTCGGCCGTGCCCCGCTCCCCCGGCCCAGCTCGGTCCCGGAGCTGCGAGTGGCGAGACCCCGGGAACGGGACACCGGGACTGGGGCCGGCTCCCCACCTCCTCCCGGCTGCGGGCGCAGTGGGCACACGGTGCCCAGGCCCCACACTGGCTGCATCCTTTTGTTTCAGATGCATCCCCTCCTCGCTCCGGTGGGAGAGCAGAAGGAGAGCACCCGCTCCATGAGCAACACAGCTCGGTGCAGGGCTCAGCCGCTGTTCTGCAGACGCTCCTGGGGCTGCCCGGTGGGGCACTCAGTGCTGGCAGCATCCAGTGACCTCCTCCTGGACATGGCACCTCGGTGTACCCCCATCCCCAGCCCACTCTGTGTCCCCAGCCCTCGATGGCTAAGGGGGAAATTTTGATGAAATCAGCCCAGCAGTAGGGCCTTCGCCGCTGCCAAGGATGGGAACTGCCACATCCCTGTTTATGGCTTGTTGGTGCTCGTGTCCAATTGCGATGTGCGTTAACCACGGCACTGCCGGGAGGAGGAGGTCAGGGAGCGCTGTGCTGAGCCCCACGGGGTGGGGAGGGTGAATGGGCACCACGGGCACTGCACGGCCGACCCTTCCCCAGCTCGAGCTGAATAGCAGCAGCGGAGCCCCGGGGTCCCTGCGGTAGGACGGCAGCGGCTGCGCTCGCTTCCAGCTCGATGGCTGCCGCTCCTCCCTGAAGCTAAAATAAAATCCTGACCATTTAAGGTGAACAGGAGACTTGCCGTGGACCTCGGAAGGGTTTTAACCCCTTCTCATTGCTGGGCTTTGTTTATTCCTCGCGCTCCCTTCGCTTCCAGCTAGACCACGCGGGAAAGCCAGCCCCTGCACTGGGCGTACAGCAGTGAGGGTGCGAGCCCGCCGCGGCCGCTGTGTTGCCTCACCATGTGGACGCTTATTTTATACTAAGTGCCTTTGTGTGGGCTAGGTTAATCCACTTTGGAAATGGATTAACCTAAATTTTGCATCGGCAAACTTAGCGTGGAACAGACGCATCCACTCGGGGAGCGAGGGTGGAGGAGCGGGCAGGGCTGCGGGCAGGAGCCCCTCCAGTGCCGGCTGCAGGCCCCGACCCCGGCGGGGTCACTGCCGCACAAGCGGGGTCACGAGCCCGACAGAAATGCCATTGTTCGTGGCAGCGCCCGGGGCCGCCCGGCCGGCACAGCGGGGCTGGGCACGGAAATGGGGCTCCTGCGGGAGGGAGAGCACTGCGAGGGAGCGCCCTTCTGGTGGGGATCCTTCAGGTTCAAACCATCGAGGGGGAAATAACTGGCAATTAGGCATAGGATCGGTAATGATAATTTATCAAGTTGTCAGGAACAGGGTAAGTGCCTTACGGGACTGTGTTTAAAAAAAAAAAACAATGTAATAAACCAGTATTACTGCTATTATATTATATATAAAGCACACCAAATATATTATTTATAAGTCGCTTCCTTCCCTCTCGGCGCGTTCATTACCTCTGAACCCTGCAAACCCTTCCCCGTGGGCACACACATCCCTGTGGTTCCCCGCCTGCCTGCCCACGCAGAACCAAGCCCTGCCTGCGGGGCTGCCTCCTGCACACCCAGAACCACGCGACGAGCAGCACCCGGCCTCATCTGCCAGTGCTTCCCAGGGCTCGGCCCCACAGGCAGCATCGGGGCTGCTCTCAGACCCAGGGGTACACTGCTTGTAGGAATGCTGTTGGTGAGCAGGGACACAGAGATCTGCAGGGGACTGTGTGACGTGGGACCCGGCTCTTGTGCCAAAGGAGCCACTGACTCGTGAGTGACCTTGTGCACGTCACTTGATGTTCTTGTGCCTCTGGAAGTGGGTTAAACAACAAATGGAGCCTCCTGCATCTGCTGCTCCATGACCACCAAACCCTACTGGGTGATAAGCATTAAAAATGCAAAGCTTTGCCAAGCGATGCCTGTAAGGAAAGCAGGACAACAGGGGCAGGGCCACAGCCCCACGGCAGGAGGGGAGGTGTCCCTTCTGCCTGCCCTGTGTTTTAGTTATGTGGCATCCAGAGCAGAGTCAGGAAGAAACGGGGAGTAGAGGCTTGGGAAGCTTTGTTACAGAGCAGATCTGCGTGGGCTGAGGGCTGCGTTCCCCTTTCTCTTGGTCACTCCTTCTGCAGAAGTAACAGCTGTTGGCATTTGGCATATGCACGAACAGAAGTGCTTTTTTTTTCCTTCTTCAAGGGCGAAGGCCAAGAGATGGAAGGGAAACACAGCACACCTCAGAGTGCACCAGTCCCAGCAAAGCAGAAGGAAAGAGCCACTTCTGTGGGTGGAACGTGCCTTCCCTGGGAGCACAGGGGAGGGCTGGATGCCAGTACCAGGGATCCACATCCCATCCCCACACAGGATCCACATCCCACCCCCTCCCAGCTTCTGCTGGAGCACCGCCCCTCGGCACCTCTGCGCAGTGCCATAGGTTGAGACCGACTCACGGTCGTTCCTAGCCACACACACCAGAACTGAGCCATTTTAACCAACGCTACACCATAACCAACACAAAGCCCATCTTTCGCCGTTCTCAAGCCATGCCGTGTTTCCAGCATCCATCTCTGTGAGTGCCAGCATTCACTGGGAGATGCACGCACCCGTTCCCAGCCCCACAACGTAGCACCCCAGCGAGGTGCGCGCCCGCCTGCGCAGGTAGAACAGGAGCAGAAACAAAAGCAGGAGCGAGACTCAAGGTTACGACGCTGAACCACACAGCTTCATCTTCTGCAGTAACGGAAATCATTAATAACAGTTCACGCTCTCGAAGTAGTTGCCATCCAAGCTCTTGAAGAGCTTTATTAGTGCGCGAGACCTCAGAAGTCTCTCTAAGGTATTCGCCCCTTCTTAAAGGGAGAGGGCAATTAGGAAACAACCATTTGTGTGCCTCGATCAAAGTCAGCATGCAGCACGTCAGCGAGCGAGGGGGAGGCGACGCAGAGGGCCCGCAGCCATGGCCTGCCCATGGATACAGGAGGAACACACCCATCAGGAGCCACAGGGTCATCCCACGGGCACTGAGTGCGGAGCGCGGGCACCAACTGTTCTCATAACTGTGCAAGACTGATCTGCCACCAGGTCCCCCTGCTGCAGGGACAGGAGGGAGCAGGACGGCATGGATCAGGACAGCAGGGACTGGGATACTGAGGGCAGGAGGGAGTGGGACAGCAGGGAGCAGGACAGTGGGGACAGCAGGGAGCGGCGCGGCACCAGGGGTCAGCATTCCCCCAAGCACCTCTCCACCAGTTTGCAGCCACCAGCAGGGATAAGGGACCTGAGCATTGGCACGTGGTGCTTGGCGCAGCCAGCAGCCTCAGAGGAGATGTAGTGACTGGCATCACTGAGATCTGGCAGTGTCACCTCATTTAGTGCTTCCTTCCTATAGGAAATAATGTGATTTCCCTTAGCAGTGTAGAGAGTCAGGGCCATGGCATCATATCTCGCGTGGAAGATGCAAGCAGTATTTATCCCAGCCAGCCCACGCCTGGATCTCAAATCATTTTGCTTGCACTGAGCGTTGCGTTAAGCACACACAAAGCTTACCAGTAATGCAGCTACAGACACTGCGGGATCTACACAGCTGAAAATGAAATGTCTGCTGCTTTAACTAGCTGGGAACCTCACGGTTAATTCCAATCACAAAAATGAGTTGACCTTCACTGAAAGCAAGCCATTCAGAGAAGTTTGAAACCAGGCTAAATGGTTTGATCATCTGACCTCCTGCATCTCATGAGCCATTAAGGCCAAGGATGAAAGTTCTGCTAAACTGTCTTTGTCAGCTAAGAGGGTGGAGGGAAGCTGCAAATGCGCAGAATGGGATTGCAGGGCTGGACCCGCTGCCGCTGCCATGGCCTGGACAGCTTGTCCTAAAGGGCAGGATTGAAATGCATCAGCCAAAGCCCTCTCTCTGCCAGTACAAGCTGCATCTCCACTAGAGGGCTTTGCTAATGCAGAGCTACGAGTAAGCCTTCACTGCATCAATTAAATCTGTATTTCCAACAGTTATGTCTCTACTGAACTGAGTAATTTGCATTTAGCGAAACAATATCTTCTAGATACTTCCAGGATTGCCCTTTTGTTTTGGTTATTTCTTCAAACCGTGCCCTCATGTTGCAGCCCCCTCCACCACTGCAGCGCACACCACGAGCTGGGAGCTGTGTGCCAGGGTGCAGGACAAGGCCCCCTCCCTCCCTCCTCCCCTCCCTCCCAGGCACTCACAAGTCAGCGTGGCAAAGCCATGGCAACAAGAGAAAAGCTCCTGTTATTTCGCATCCTGCCATTCACCGACTGGGTGACCTTCTGTCAGCAGCCACCGAAGCAACCTTTGGAAATTTTCCGTATCACTGAAACCTGGTTGCTGTGCCTGCCAAGGTAGCAGCCGCACCTCCAGAGCAGAGTGGGTTTGGTGCTCTGTGCATCTAAACCCACTGTGTTCCACCCAGTGCTGTGCACGGGGCCCCGGCGGAAATCACCTGAACAGCGTGGTGTGAAACATAAACCCAGGGATGAAGCTGAATGTGATAGAAAAAGATTGTCTGGGAAATGACTGCAATAAAACTCAAATAAGCGATCATTTAAACATGCTAATATTTATCGTTGGAAAACGAGGTGGAAGGATCGTTATAGATAAATATCAAGTATCTTCTTTTCATTCCTTTTTGCTGCTAGATTGAGAAGGTCAGAAGTTTGGGGGATGCTTTAATACCTCTGCAGATCCCTGAAATACAGCTAATTCTGCACTGTGTGGAAAGGGAACGGGCCCTCCTGGGCCCTCTCCCACATAAGAACTGCTACAAAATTGGGAAGAAGGAAGACTCACAGCCCAGGAGCTCCCGCATGTTCTAGTGAACCCAATTTAAACAGCAAGGGTCACTCATGCCAGAATAGACGTACTGACTTGAAATATAGTGATCTCCACTGATGTGAGAAAACAATCTGACTCCTGCTCTCTGAACACTTCCATACAGGATGGTGATTTGCTTTTCGGTTCTATCAATTCCGCAGGAATCCTTCATTGTAGGAACAACCCTGGGAAGAGCTTCTTACTTTGTGGTTCTTTTTGTCCCTTGACGCAGACAAAATGCTCTAAGGCTCTCCTGGCAGTGCTTCCTGGTGGAGACACTACTGCCCTAATACTGATATGCTTAACAGCAGTCATAAATTACGGTTTCATGCACTTTTTTTTTCTCCTGAATAATGAAGTTAAAAGGCCACTTTGGCATAAATTCATTCATTGTTACCCCCGGTGAAGCAAGCTCCTCCTGGTGCTGCTGCATACAAATAATTGCTTTTGGCAAAAGCCAAGTAGCACACAAGTCACTTGCTTCATTTATTTCTATTATTACCATCAAATGCTGGCGTAGTGCTAGGCAGTGAGGTGGCAGGGCAGCAAGTCAGGATAGAGAGATGAGTGCCTTGGTGTAAATTTGGATACATCAGTGCCATGCGGTGTGTATTTGTGAGCATGGTTCTCCTTGCCAGGGGTGGCCATGGGACTTGCCCCTCAGCAGCAGTGATACCCGCGTCCCCTGGGTTTTCTCCCTGAGTTCCCACCACAGTATCCTCCTCAGACTGCTGCTATACTCAGGTATGATAAAGAGCTTCAATGCCACATGGGTCTGAGCAGTAGGGCTGTGATCTTTTGCCATTTTCTCTCAGGAATCTCATTGGAATCTCAGGGACACATCGAAAGGCGAATTTCACTTCTTCCAAATCGGTTTTTTCCCTCGGCTGCTGCAGCTCAAAAAGCTTAGAAAGCTGCATTGCAACATACCACAGAGAGAGCAGCCAAAGAGAAAACTTCAGAGGCAAGGAAATAAAATGAAGTGCTGTGATTTATGGTCTAGGCCAACATCTGTGTGTTGCCTCAGCCAGTCCTCTTTTTGTTCCTGCAGGACATATGCTTTGATTGCAATCTTCAGGAGTGTTCTCACAAGCAGTGCATTGTATCTGCCCATCTAGCGAGAGATCCAGTGCACAATCTTACAGCAAAATTCAGGGTACACACTTCTCACATCTCTGAATCACCAAACTGAAGTTCTCCAAGCAAGCATTCCTAAAGCTGCAACTTCACAGCTCCTAACTCCGCAGCCCTGTCTGCTAGCTTCCATGATGCTCTGTGTTATGGAAACAAGAGCAAACTAAAAATTCTGTTTTCTACCTGCAGAAACTGGTACAGGAATTTGGGCAAGCTTCATGACATGCTTCTCCTGAGTGGAGCTTTGGGGCCAAGAGGAATAGTTCTATCAGTGGAAAAGGTGTAAGTGGTAAATACATAAACCTCCCAGACTGTCCTTTACGCACACATCAAACTTAACTTGAAGGAACCACCTCAGATTCTGAACAGCATGACCTGCAGTCCTTGGTGAAGAAAAGGCTGGTGCTTAATGGAATGCATAGCAGCAGGGTCTGCAATCACAGCACTGCTCTGCTTTGATTTGCACTGAGACTCAGCAACCAAAAGGAAGGGCAGCCCTCGGTTCTGCCTGATCAAACGGGTCCCACAGCCACACAGCCCCATTCCACAGCCCCATCCAGCAGCCCTGGGCTGGAGCTGTCCAGAGTTCTGCCTCCAGCCCACCCACAGCAGCTCTGCTTGCTGCAGGCAGAACCTCCAACCTGCTCGGTGTCCAGCACACACAAAGGAAAACGCTCCAAGGTGCAGCAGTGCTTCCTGCCAGATGTCAGGTTTCAGGAAGGTTTCGCTGCTGAAATGTCAGAGGAGCTCTGTACCGACCCCTACACTCCTGACAGCAGATCCACATCTGGCATTTCACACCCTGGCACCGGATTCTCTAACCAATGTCCCCTCAGGTTGCCCCCAGATAAAAAACACCCACTGGCACAACTTTGCAGCTCAAGATATCAGCTGTGTTCCCCCCCCCCCGCACAATGCAAACTCTTTCATTCCTGCGAACTGGCAGCAATGTACAAGATCAGGTTGAGGTTTTGGTGTGCTGGAAAGCAGATCCAGCACTGGCTCCCAGTGCCGATTTGTGGGGAGTGAGCAGAACATGCTTTGCTTTTTATAGACTGTTTCCATGGTGCACAGAGGTTCCCACTGCTAATTCTGCAGCTGCAGAACTCCTGAAAATTGTGTAGCCTGGGTTTAATCCTGTGGCATTCTGCCCCTTCTACTCCAAATCCAAATGCAGTAGCCTGACACCCCCAGCAGCCAACCGAGCCCCCTCCCAGCACGACACAAAGGTGAACGGTGCTGAGCTGCATCGAGCTGCTGGCCAGAACCATCCCACTGCTAAAGCTCTCAGGAAAACACAAGGAGGTAGAGAGACAAACTCCTATTCACCGTATGTATTTTTAAGACTTCAAAGAAGGGCCACATGCCTAAAGAACAAGCAGACTGCTATAATCCATGAGAGCAACATCCTCTCGCTTCCATGGACCAGCACTGGTTGCACATGGTCAAAGCTCGCTCCACCTGGACAAACACAACGTTTCCAGAAGCACCCTCCAAACATCCTCCAAAAGCACCAGCCACCCCTCAGCCCCAGGAGCAGAAACCCGCCTCGCGCCCTGCGCTGCCCCATGGCAGGAGGATGACTCACCTGCTCCTGTGAATTCATCACCCGCAGCTTCATTTGCTTCAGATAAGTAGAGGTGAGAGGCATGTTGTAGTCGATGATCCCAGAAACCAGAGAGGAAGGTGGTTCACTCTCTGAAGAACAGAGGAAAAACTTTGTTCAGATACAGGGATGTGGGAGCGCAAACCCGCGATGCGTTATCATCATTATCAAACCCATGTATTCAGAAGCACTTCAAATCCCTAACTGGAGCCAGTGCCCGCTGAGCTGGGGTTCCTATCCGAACACGACCGCACCAAGAGGATAATTACAGAACAGGTGTTGTTTTGCAGAAAAAAAGCATTGCTGTCACCTGTGAAAAGACTACACACAATATATAATTTTTCAGTCTACCAAACTAAAACCTAACAGAGGAAGAAAGCGAGCCTTGCTGAAGGTCTCTGAAGCACTTCCATGCAAATGGGATTTATGCAGAGGGGGATCAGGAATATATTTCCAGATTGCTTTGGCATTGCAAAGTCTCACCGATTTTGCTGGGATTCCCTCAGGTAGGAGTCACCATTAAGGCAGCTTATTAAGTGTCTCCATCTGGTGATGAAGATTATTTTTAACACCCTAATTAAAATACAAACTTAATTTTAAAAATCTTTAATTTAAATTGTTCCTGTTGATTCCTCAGCCTGCATCACACTGAGCTCCAGAGATCACTCTGGATTCAGACTGCTCCTGCAGATCCCCTTTCCAGCCAGCCTAGACAACTCCCAGCAAAGCAAACCCTCATTGAGATTTCTGAGTTCACAAATGTTTCTCAGCTCTGTGGTCATCACTGTGCATGCAGTACTTGGAGAGTGCTGCAATGATTTCTTCCGTCACTACAGTTACACGCTCGTGCATGTGTATGTTCAAGAGGAAAGTTGCCGTTTCCCACAGGAAAAGCTGCTGGCAAATAGGAAAATCTCTGTGCCTTCATACAGAGATATGCCAGTGCCAGAGGACAAGCCCAGCTTCCCAGCACCTCTCTGCCAGAACGTGAGCTCCAGCAGCAGCAGAGGAGGATTTAAAGGAGCTGAAGGTGAACTGGTGGTGGGAGGTTTCCTTTCCTGTCTCTGAACCTCACTGCCTGCCTTGCATTTTCTGGGGTCACCAGTTTCACAGGCACCTTTGACACAGCCCCTTTTACAAACGGCCTTCACAAAATGTTTTACAGCACCTCAGAAAATCCATCAAGCCGCCGTAATGGGGCTGCTTTTCAGAAATGCTGAATATCGCAAAAGCCCAGTGAAACTCAGCAGACCTGAAGAGCCTTCACACCTCTGGAAAGATCAGATCTATTGTGTCTGATTAAGAAATGACCTGACCCAAAAGCATATTGTCCGTAGCTGACTTAAACATTACATAGTTTTTTCAAGAGCCTAGTTAAGATCCATGGAAATGCAGAGCTTGCTCTCCACGTCCTGGGCACCTGCAGCATTCTGGTGTCTGGATGCAGGAAGGATGCCCACAGCTACTAGGGTCACTGGCTCGCACACACGTGGAGCTGCACAGCTTTGAGGAATGTTGTAAACTTAGGAATCCCATCAACTAATTCCTCGTCTCTTTTCCATGGCTGTGAATCACTGCTCTCCACCATGCTTTGACCTACAGATTAAATACAAGCATTCCTCTGTATACGTTAAGCAAGCAAAATAAGCCATTTTTCTACTGTGCAAGGACGTCAGCTTGTGATGAAAAGATGCTGAAATCCCAGTGCAAGGAAACAGCTCCCAGGAACAAAATCTGCTTCATTCGGTGCTTGTGCAGCGAGCACAGCTCCAGGGAATTAGCTGGGCATCCTCAGACGGGAGCAGGAGGAAGGAGGAGGACCTCAGTGCTCAGCCCTGCCTGAAACCGTCCTGGTGTAAACCTGGAACCATCCCATCAGCAGCAACAAATGTCCCGTGAATTTGGACAGCTGCAACAGTGAGAGCCTGTGCCTGAGAAACCAAAACATTTTGTTTCTTTTAAGCTAACTGGAAAGAAAGAAAACCTTCGTTTTAAAGGGCCTGGGGGACTCCATGGGTGTAACCCTCATATTCTATGTCACAAAAGGGGCTATTGGAATCATTTAGCTCCTCTTTAGAAGTTAACTATATCACACTCCCCAGGTGTTGGAAATACAGATGAAACAGGCAGAACTAAAGTGAAATGGTTTGGATCCTAATTCCAGGCTTGTATAATTCCAGTGGAATTACTCCTAATTTAATAACAGTGTAAAAATGCCACAGTGAAGTCCAGTTTTGTTCAGAGCTTCCCACAAGCAAGATAATTTTCTTTGATGAATTATGTGAATGCCCCGCAGGGTTCAACATCAGGTATGTTTAATTAGGGATTTTTCTGATCACAAAGGAAGTGTGTTGAGATTTGCCTAATGGACAAGTAGAAATAGATAAGGATGACTCCATTTTTTTTCTTCTCCCTAAGCGAAACGTTATGTATATCTGTCCGTGTGTATGCTTGTACAAACACCTAGGCAATTTTCCTATGACCCCACCATTTTGTAGGTGATTTGCTCCAGATGAATTGTGGAATACATAGTAGTGAAATCAGACACTCTTCCCCAGTAAAAGTAATCTTATCTAATCTACTCTATGTGGTTTCACAGGTACTTAGTCACTATTTAGGTACAATTCTGAGGAGAAGGGCGTTTCTGTCCTTCCATTCCTGGTGGGTGAGGAGAAGGACTTTTATCTGTGTTCTCTTCCTTTTGGGTTTATTTCCAAGAGAACTGGAAAACTTCATGACTATTCTTTACTCCCTGCTCAGGGTCAAGCCAAATGCTCTGCTTGGTCTAACAGCTGGGTTCGCTCCCACAGAGACCAAAGGCCAAAATTTCCCACCTTGGCAGGCAGGGTGGGCAGGTGCTCTGCGGATGGAGCTCGGGCTAATAAATGTCAGAGGGTTATCTGGGGGAGTCTCTAAAAAATATAGCTTTGCACTTGATGAGGTAAACAAGTCTGTAATTCGGAAGAAAACCCATCCAAACATCAACTTTAACCATTTACTCTAGAAGAAAACTTGGTCCCATCTTACGCTCTGCTCATAGCTCCTAGGCCTCAGAGCTGCAGATTGGCTCCATTTACAAAAGAACTGTAATGAGCTAACTACCACAGTCACCATGCTAATTGGTTGTATACACAGGCATAATATAACTTTGATTACCAAAACACTTTCTGTTATCCAAAATGGGATCACGATGTGCATATCTATTAATTACTGCAAATTCTTTCTTTATCAGAAACTTCAATTATTCAAACATACTCAGTGTCTTTCATTACCAAATTAATAGTTTAAAGGAAAAACTTTAGGTCAGGTTTTCCCAGAGATCTAAGCCTCCACCCACGTACAGTTACGAGCTGATTGCAGATATAGCTGCAGTGTTTTTGACCCAGGCTTTGTGGGGTTGCAATGGGGAAGGGGAACCAGTGGTGGAACTGCTCAGAAGCAGAGCTGGGTTGGGCAGCCCCATCCTGCTGCCTCTGCCAAAAACAGTGCCCAAACAGCGATGGACAAAAGAACTTTAAACAATTAGCCAGGCTTTGCTGTAAAAGCACATTGAAAATCCACAGGTTAGGAAATTCATTTGGCAGAGACAAATCTCATGAACGAAGCAGTCACTGACAGCTCTCAGTGGTGTCTGCTGTAGGGTGACTGCTGGCTCCGCTCGCACAATTCGTTTGCCTTTACCTTTGGGCTCCAGTCCGTTGGAGTTGAAATGCATTCTCTTCTGGCACTCCGTGCAGCTCATCAGGAACCTGGTCACAGCTTCTCTTGGGAGAAAAGCATAGGTCTCTGCAATCTGAGAAAACAAGGAAAGGGCTGTATGTGCTGGCAGGGAGAGCCTGAGGGCTGGGACACAGCACGAGCACTGTCCCCTTAGCCCGAACCCCGTAACACAGCCGTACACAGCTCCTGAGCACCACAACACAGCAGCACACCACTCCTGAACCCCATCTGAGGACTTTCTGTGCAGCACCTCCTGCCCAGAAATTCCTTCCCATTCCACTTGGGCTCCAGGCAGAGAGAAGCTACGGTGTGTAAGGATCAAATGAGAATGTTAGGGCTCTCTAGCTCTGTTTGCATTGCTAATTACCACTGCACCGCTAACCTGAAGAATACATTAATCTTTTGGATGGGCAGGTCACTTTTTCCCACAATGACAATCAATTACTGTTAATAATACTTCACACTTTTGTGACATATTTTACCTAGGGAATTGAAAACATTTTTACAAATAGTAATGAATAAAGCCTCCTAAACCTTTGTGGGAAATTTGTATATTACAGCTGAGGATACATTTTAAAAATTTGGATACCCGAACACTGTATCCAGACCTCAGCACCCACAGAAGGTGCCTGGAGGTCAGGAGCCCTCTTGTTCCAAGCAGTTCCCATCAGCAGCAATTTCACAGCATTTCTAGATTGTTTGGAGAAGGGAGGATATGATTTTAATGTAAAGATTTCTGTAAGACCATAAGAGACCGCCAAATCGTGGAGCCAGACCTGTACAGCACAAATCAGGGGACTTCTCCCTGGTTCTCCTGCAGCCCAGCAGCCAGTGCATCGCCTAAAACATCTTCCAGCAAGACATCTGGTCTTAATTCGAAGACATTAAGAGGGTGGGGAGTCCACCTCTTACTTCGGGGCTGCCTCCTACAGTTAATCACCCATCCTATTTGGTCTGAAGGCCCTGTCCCAGCACAGCGGATCCCAAACTGGGGCCATGACCCCAGCAGGGGTCACGGCACTTACAAGTGGGGTCATAAAGCAGACAGAAATCCAATTGTTTGGGCCCCTCCTCGGGTGGCGAGCCCAGCAGAAGCGGGGCTTCCAACGGGAAGCGGCGCAGCGGGGCAGAGCAGGGATGTCCCGGCCCCCTCGTCTGGCCCATGGGCATCGTCCCCCCCCACCTTATTTCAGAACAAAATTAAAAATGCGTGCATTCCAAGCATTTTTCTACCTCATGGGAAGGGGTGACGTTTAAGCTTCTTGAAAAAAGAAGGAAAAAAACGTTGTGGAAGCAGCGCATTGGGGCAGGGCGGGGGGCTTGGCTGAAGCAGCATAGCCCTGAGGCCCAGCAGAGAGAGGCGTCCACCTCCGCTGAGCGGCAGCAGAGCCCAGCCTTTGGCACGCACGTAAACGCCGCGCGGGTGGAAAGTTCAGGCAGGGACCTCGTCCCAGCAGCCAAATGGAGGATGCAGTGCTTGGTCCTCATGGGATTCTCCTGCTTAGATACAGCCCCATCCAGCTCTGCTGTGACTGCAGGGATGCCCGGCTCAGCTGCTGCCTCTGCGCGGTATTTATCTGTGCTGGAGCACTCAGAGCACCCGCAGAAACACTGACATTGAAGGGCCTGAATATTGCTGCTGGCAAATGCGGCGCGGTGGCTGCCCCTCCGCCTCGAGCGGGGCTGTGCCCACGTCCCTGCCTGCTCTGCTCCAGCAGAGCCCCAGCTCCCGCTGCAAACGTTCAGCTAATTTTAGTGATACAGTTGTTATTTCTCAGCTGATTTGATGCTCTGCAGAGCAGACAGCTTCCCTGATGAGTTATCTCCCATCCAAACTCCCTTTCTGATTGCCTCCCTCCGGAGGTCAGGGACAAGGGCAAACTCTCCAGTGCCTCTCTAATCACAAATGGAGGGCAGCAGGGAGGCAGGAGGGGCCGGCAGGATGCGGCCACGCAGTGCATGGTCCCTGGGTGCCACACAGTGCTGCGGGAGGAGCTCGGCTGGGAGGGAGGGCGAGAGGGGAGCGTGCAGAGCAGGACGCAGCCTGCTCCCAGGGCATGGCTTTGTGCTTCCGAGAGATGAAGCAAAGGGATCAGGGAAGGGTCGGCGTGATCTGCGGGGCACAAAGCACTGTGCAGTGACAGCAGAGGGGACCCGCAGGGGGGGGGCTGCACCACCAGCATCATGTCCAGGACCAATGGGACACGACAGCCCCCAGCCCTGCCTGCATGGAGCCCTGCACAGCCCCAGGGTGAGCACAGAGCAAGACAGCTCCCCAGGAGGAGGCATGTAGCAGGAGCGAGCTGTGCCAGTTGCTTGTCTCCAAGCGACCCTGTCCTAAGGGCTGCAGGATTTGTGAGAACAGCTCAGATTTGGACCATGAATTCAAGATCTTCTTTTACCAGGAGAGCCTAAATATTTGCATCGAAGGGCTGTGCAGAGTCAGGAGAAACAGCGAGCTCCCTGGAGAAGCACACTTCAAGCTGAATTATTCCTGACCTAACTAGAGTGGTTTCAGGATGGATAGATCTGGTTTTCAGCACCGGGGAGCACCTGAGCAGACCCAGCTCAGGAGCTGCCTCCATTTTGCAGAGCAGGGAGCCAAGGGCAATGCCGTGGTGCAACGCGGGGCTGGGTTCCAGCCGAGCCCCAGGGCCCTTCCCTGGCTGCTGCTGCCCTGAGGCCCTGGGGACAGAGGATGGCACAGGGGAGGCAGATGGCACAGAGCAGCGCGGGGGGGTCTGGGTAAACATCCCCTCACATCAGCAACGCTGAGCATTTCTTTTTTTTTTTTTCCTTTTCCCCCAGACATGTACAGTTGCCTTTGTATAATTCATTCGGTCTTTCCTCCTCCAGCAGCCGTGCTGCTGCCGTGGCCCCGTTTCCCATCTCCCTGGCGCAGCTGCTGTGCCTTTAAGCAGCCCCTTTCTCACGCCTCCTCACGCGGGTGAGCGGCCCCGCTGCCTCCAGCCTCCCCTCTGAGCAGCAGTGGCCCCCCGCGCCCGTCCCCCCGCAGAGGGAGTCTCACCGCTCGGTAGGTTTTCTTCTGCCCGGCATGTTTGGGTGCTTTGCCCGGCTCCGTCGAACTCTCCACATGCATGGAGTAAATGATGTCAAAGAAATCTTCCACCACAGCCACGCGTTTCAGAGAGATGCCCTCAGGCTCCGACAGTCCATCTGCCCCCTACAACAGTGCAGGCAAGTCGAGTTAGTGTCAGCGGTGGGTGACAGGGGTGACGAGATGGGCCCCGGGCTAACGCGATGGCGGGGGCAGAGCTGCAGCACGGCGGCTCGGGGTGGGGGGGGGTGAGAGTTCTGGGAGGAGGATGCTGTGGTCAGGGCAGTGGTGGCTGCTGCTGCTCTGCTGCTCTCTCTGCCAGGGAAATTGGGCCAGGAATAAAAACAAGGGAAGAGTCCAGAGTGGAGTCACAACCAACTGAGAAATGCAATTTTCGTAATTTTGCCAGGCTGGGAATAGGCAGAGGAAGCTCTTTGGGCCTGTAGTGTGCTAAACCACCTCGGGAACCCCTGGAATGTGCATACTATGCATAGGGCACCCGTGCTGAAGGCAGCCCCCTTGAACACCATCAATAAGCAGGACAAGATTGCACCGCGATGCCAGGATGCGGCCCCTAAGGGAACGAGGCAGCATCGCCCTCCTTCCCCGCGCTGACCTTCCCGCGGCACCCTCCCTCCCTCGCCCACGCGGAGCAGCTGAGCGCTGGCAGCAGCAGCACAGCTCTTTGTGTCAGGATGTGCCGGGGAGCAGGAGGCTGCAGCTCAGCGTGGCGACAGACTGGTGGGAGTGGGAAGCGCGGAGCAGCGCTGCTCCAAGCTGGCTGCAAGGAGCAGAGCGAGCTCACATTGGCAGGAACATGGGGCGTGGGGCTGCCCGGGTTCTCCCGGCACAAAGCACGGCCCCAGGGGCAGGGTTCTGGAAGCCGCTCAGCCTGTGCCATGAAAAATGCCAGCATTGCATATATATAAATATATATATAATATACACATACGTACAAATATGCATATATATAACACACCCCTTTGAGGCTTGCTTTCTGAAAATAAACGCGCAGATGCAGCCCAGTTTGTACACAGCAGGCTGGTGAACAGCAACCTGCACTTACAGGGCCGAGCCCCTCTCCTACGAACACAGACTGAGGAAGGTGGGGGTGCTCAGACTGGAGAAGGCTCTGGGGAGACCTCACTGCAGCCTTCCAGTATTTAAAAGGAGCTTATAAACAAGAGGGAGACTGACTTTGCATGGGCAGATAGTGATAGGGCAAGGGGGGATGGCTTTAAGCAAAAAGAGGGGAGATTTAGGTCAGATGTGAAGAGGAAATTCTTTACTCAGAGGGCAGAGAAGCAGTGGCACAGGCTGCTCAGAGAAGTGTGGATGCCCATCCCTGGAGGTGCCCAAAGCCATGGACGGGCCCTGGGCAGCCAGATTTGCGGGGGGGGGGACAGCCAGCCCACAGCAGAGAGTGAGGCAGGGGGGCTTCAGGGTCCCTTCCAACCCAATCCACTCTATGATTCTATGATTTAAATGAGGTGCAAACTATTTCATGTGCGTTCACATCTGTGAATGCAGGCAGAGGTCTGCATGCAAAGGGAATATCTCACCTCCCAACCTTTATTTTTTTGTTGCTTTTGGTGGTTGGGCTCTACATACCCACACGGTCTACAGATTGAATAAACGCTGTTCTTAAGCCTCCAGTCATGGGAATCTTAAAAAAACAGTCCTTCCTAGGGATGGCCTCTGCTGAGGACTCCCACAAACTGGGAAGCAGCCTGTTGGTCAGCCCTTTGCCCCATCTGCAGAGCAGAGCACCCATGCTTGGCATGACCGCAGGGGGCTTGGGAAACGGGCACAGGGATTCTCCTCCACAACCCAACCACCACTTTCCCCCGGGTGCCCCGACTGAGCCTTATATAAAGGTGGCTGCAACAAAGAGAATATTGAGAATGAACACAAGGGGCACAGCACAGGGCTGACGTGGTGGGGGTCGGGGAACTTCGCCTGAGGGAGGGTTTCTGAGGAATAGATCTAATTTCCTCTGTCACTGTTCAGGGAGTTTCACTTTAATCCAGGGCATGGGTACTCCCTTGCCAAGGAGGAGAGGGCATTAGGAGCCTTCCTACTGACCAATAATCCTCAGAGCAGGGTTGAAATGAGGATAATTAGAGAAATGGGACAAAGGAAACTGCACCGGGAAAAAAAGCACAGGCAGACACAACAAGCAGAGCCCTCAAAACTAAGCTTGCAACCAACTGCACACGCAAACCACTACTTCCAGGGCCACCCGACCAACAGACACCCTCACCCCTGCACAGCTGGTGGCTGCCTGTTTCCTCCTCAGTCTTAAAACACCCGCAGCTAAGGGCTCCACATCCCCTCGTCGTGCTCCCTGTGATGCTTTTTTAGCTCTGGGAAGCAGGTGAGGTGCAAGCATCAAATCCACTGGATATCAGAAGCCGTATCAAGTTGGTGATTCTAGGATTACCAAGGTTCATCAGTGGCAATATAACCAAATGTTGACTCAGGATTTAAGAGGACACATATGCTATGTGTTACCTCTCCAAGGGCCTGTGCCCCTCTCTTTCTTCCTTCCACACCCAGCACTGCTCACGAGAATTCAAGGCATGAGTCACAGCCCGTAATATCTCAGAATGGCTTAAAAGCCATTAGGTTTAAAAAGCAATAAAAATCAGTTAGGATGAAGACGGATGAGAACAAGGGATGCTTTTGCCCCCTTCTGGTGTTGGGGCTTTACGGGAAGCTGTCTGCCCCCAAAATACATAAAAGATTCAGGAGCAGAAGTCAGCCCAGAGATGCGGCTGGGGCAGCAGGTGCCTGGCAGAGCAGCCCTCTGCACCCTCGGGTTCCCTGTGTCGCCCTGAGCTGCTCTCCAGCCCTTCTCCTCCCTTCCTGTCCCTATCTCCTGCAGACCTTGCTCCTTCCCTTCCACCTTCTCCCCACCACAACTGCTCCCTAATCCCCCTCACTCCCTTCTCCCACGTTTCCCACAAGCTCTTTACTCCCCGTGGCCCTTTGTTTCCCTCTGGTGCCACATTTCCTCACTCACCCCCACTTCACACTTCACTGCTGCTTTAACTCCCATCCAGCGGCCTCCTGCAGCCACCCCACGTCCCTCACATCACCTCACTGCCTCAGCACCCCGGCACGCTCGGGGCAGGGGCTCTGCTCCCCCGGCACAGCGAGGCCCAGGCCAGGCGGGCCCTGACGCCGCGCCCCCTCCCGCACCTTTGTTCTCCGCACGCCGCCGCCCTGCCCTCTCGGCGCACGAGGCCCCGCAGGCCGCGCTCGACCCCATCCCCCGGGGCCCGACCGCTCGGGCGCGGCCGTGCCCTTCTCTCCCACCCTCCCTTCTCGGCGCTCCGCTGGGGCCGCCT
>NC_034427.1:10061468-10071674 GCF_002078875.1 Numida meleagris
CTCCGGGCCCCATGGGGAGTCCGGCAGCCCCGTCCCGCCTGCGGGCCCGCGGGTCCCTGCGGCCGTTCCTCAGCTGCGGCCGTAGCCGGAGGGAGCGGGTCTGAAGGGCAAACGCCGTGTGCCGCGGGTCGGCAGGTCGAGGGCCGGCAGCTGCCACCTGATCTCCCACGCTGACCCCCGTCCGCCCCGCGCGAAACCAGAGCCGGCCTGCCCCGCCTGCCCTGCCAGGCTGCCCGGCCCTGCCAGCCCTTCCCCTCTCGGTTTTGGGAGAGATTCAGCCTGAGCGAGGCAGGGGTCCAGCTCCCCAGAGCCTGCACGCAGAGCGTTGCTGCTGGAGGATGTGGTGTACGGGCACAAAAGGAGCTCAGGAGCCCGGAGGGGCCCTGCCCTCAGGGCAGTCCCTGCCCCCGCACAGCGCAGGACGCTGGGCCCCGCTTCGCCGCTCCCCAGGAAAGCGGTGGCTGTTCTCGGCAGGGTCACACGAGGGCCACGGGGGTGCAGGAGAGGGAGCGGGGCAGGAGGGAGCTGCTTCCCCATCTGCTGCTCTCAACGGCAGATAACGCGCTCCCTTGGCCTCCACACACGGGGCTGATAGCAGCCGAATTGAGCTTCCTGCAAGCAGAAAGCCACTTCCTGGCAGAGCCCAGCCTGGTAATGGCTGCGCTCCGCGTGCTGTCCGTGGAGCAGACCCTCTGCACCTTCCTGCTCTCGTGCTTCCCACGTGAAAATGCTCATCTCCGCCCCTCGGACACAGCATCTCCTGCTGCACAGCACAGCCTGTTAAGCTCTCATTTCCCATGGCTATCTGAGGATACTGTCACGCTCATCCCTGGGGACACCCGCATGGCAGGGTCACACCGAGCCGCCCCCTGGGTCACCCCCACACAGTCAGGACAGGGGCAGCACCGGCCCCTCTGTGTGCCATGCTGCAGGTCAGGACAGGGCTCCCACGTGCACTGCCACAGCACACACGCTGCAGCCATCAGCAGCCCCTGGCTGCCCGTGGCACTTGCCTCCAAATACCTGCTTGGAGATTTGCAAGCTCAGTGTTGTGCCTTTCTAATTTCCTGTCAGTTGTGTTTTGTTCGAGGGAAATCTTTTCGTTCTTCCCCCCAAAATGATCACTTGTAACTGGGAGGAAAAAGCAGCGGGTACTTACAGAAGAGGACAGAAGTGGTAACACACAACAAGGAGTGAGGTTCTGCTGCACATCAGAACAATCCCTGTCGGTGCCCCAGAGGATGCAGCTCGTGCCAGCCGTGCACAAGGGTGCTGTGAGCCCAATGCTGCGACTGCTGCACAGTGCTCAACACCGAGCCAGGCACTTCACCCCAATACGGACTCTTACAACTTATGATCAAGAAACAGTTCTTGGTAGTTCTCATCTCTGGGAAGCCAGCCCTTGATTGGCTTCTATATTTAGGCTTCTCCAGGGCTTTAGGAAGTTCACTCCTCATGGTATTTAGGTGTAGGATGAAAGCAGCTTTTGCGGGGGATATGTTAAACCACAGCAGGCTCCCTCGGCTAATGCTGCAAGGAGGAAGGCTCCTTTCCTAGAGCTTCCCTCTTCCTCCTGTCCCTTGCAAGGTGCGTGTCTCAGGCACAGGCCCTGGGGAAATGCTCAGCCAGGGAAAGCATCAGCTGCACTGCTAATAACAAACAGAACCCACTGGAGGAGTATGGGAAATCTTCCTCTTGGAGATTTTGCTCCTTTTTCTCCTGGAAAGATTTTTCTGACAATTTTTCCTGCACATATCTGATGGGAAAACAGAGGAAAAGCGGTAGCTAAACTGCTGGTGATGTTTCTCTATGTTAAGCATTTGCACAGCATATTGCACCATGCAGACATGAAGCAGCCCCCTCCCTGCAGCACAACCAACCCCAGCCCAGCGGATCCCCACATGGCCCAGGAGGGGCAACGCCTGTGGCAGAACCCCAGGGCAGATGGAGGAGTGTTCCCTGGGCTCTGTGCTGCCCCTGGCCAAGCCCCACGGAGCAGCATGCCCAGTGCCCGCTGCCAGCCTCGTACCGCTGCCCTGCATTGTTCCTCTAAGCGGCATGGCACACAATACTTTTTTTTTCCAAGGTAAATACTTCCTTGTGAGGGGGAGCCGGGCGCATTATTTTTAGACGGCAAACAAAGCTGAGGTGTGTGCCTTTCACTGGGGACAGTGGCCTCGCAGAGCGAGCTGCTCCTCCAGCAGCCGCAGCTGAGCCGTCTCTGTGAGCCCTTTGCTCTGACCTCAGCTTATTTCTCTGCCGGCTCCCAGGGCTCTGCATGAAAACGCAGCTGCCTGGGAGGGGCGAGCCTGGAAATGGCGGCGGAGAGGGCCCAGGTGGGCCACGGGGACTGTGGGTGCCGAGGCACTGCTGGTGGGGAGCAGCGGATGCAAGGGAGCAGAGGACGCTTTGCTGGGTGCAGGGCAGCAGAGCTGCGGCCTCAAATCTGAAAACCACTGAATGCTGCGCCAGGCGGGGGAGGCACGCTGCTGGGCCCCACAGCCCCACGGCCTGGTGCAGCCTGGCATGGCTCAGTGTGGCTTGATGCAGCCTGCAGCGGAGCGATGGGGTGGGAGAGCCATCAGCCTCAAGGGAACAAAACATGGGGTGCCCAGGGCAGGGCAGGGCTCCGCTTCTATCGGGCTGGGTGAGGAATGGGGCAGCCCCGTGACACAACACCCGGCGCTGCCACACAGGTGTCACCGACACTGCGGTCCGGTGGCTGCTGTCATGCTGCAGTGGTTTTGACTGTTTTGAATTAAGTAGAGTTTATGTGAGTTTGGGACTCTTTATATATATATCAATCTGTGAAAATGGGTAACAATCGCTTCATGTCATTTGGATCTGTTTTAGGTGGTTTGGGGAGGTGTGCTGGGGGATGGGAAGAAACTGCATTTGTAGTTAGAAGAACATACTAACCAGCGTTGGAAGAGCACATCAAGCAGCATTCTGAAACAAATCTACAGCTATATATTGAAAATTACATATTGAATATCAAGATAATATTGAAATACATCACGGCAACACTAAGAACATGCTGAGAGACGGCTCTTCCCTACAGCAGCTTATCGCTGCAAACAACCTTCCCAGCACTGAGGCAGGAATCTAACAAAGATCATGACCAAAGCAAAACCTTTCAGATGGAGGGGGACAGGCAGGGTCACCCTTCACCACAAGGTCACCCCTTGTTCCGCCTGGGAACAGACCCAGCAGCGCCGGGGCAGCCACGCAACAT
This sequence comes from Numida meleagris, assembly GCF_002078875.1. NCBI lineage: Eukaryota > Metazoa > Chordata > Aves > Galliformes > Numididae > Numida > Numida meleagris. The sequence goes on from NC_034427.1 coordinate 10,064,704, forward strand.
CCTCGTACCTGCGTGAGGACATGGCGATGTCAAAATGGAACTCCGTGGGAGGAGGCAGAGCACAGCAGTGCTCGTCAGGGCAAGCAAAATTATGTAAAGTGAGTTACAAATGATGCTACAGCAAATCAAGGTCAGGCCGGGCTGGGGCCGAGCCCCGGATGATGATGTCCTGGTGTCAGCTCATTGTTCCCCGGTGATGCAGAGGACACGGGCCACCTTAAGAACATGATGACAGCTCAGCAGCCCAGGGAGGCTCAGCCCCCCTCCCAGATCTGAGCCTCCTCACCAGGTAAGGGCACCAAGGACCTAAGCATGCTGTGTCACTGCCTTTATTCTGTCTTTACCCCAGAAGCAGTGCCGAGGCCCAGCAACTACATTGGACTCCACTCCTTCTCACGACTCCGAACCAAGCAAAACATGCAGCACCCACCCCCAGTGACAGTGGACTCCTGCCATTGTCACCATGCTTATTTACTCTGGGACCTGAAAGGGTGGCTGTCCTGCACAGGGGCTGGGAGGGAAAGGTGACTGAACTTTGCTCAGTGCCTGCACTCGGGAAAACCCCTCTGAATGTGGCTTCTTTCCACCACAGCCACACACGGCAGACCTCAGCTCCTCCAGGAATTCCCAAGTAACTTGGGCCAACCCAATGGATTTTTTTGAGCTCTCAGCTGAGACTACACACGGGGAAGCCGAAGTCGAGCGTGCTGTTTAGTGCTGGCTGCTCTGTGATGGCAAAGCCATCCACAGGGCCCCTCTCCTGGGTCAGACGTGGTCCAGCAGCATCCCATCACATCTGGTCCAGCAGCCACAGCGCTGCAGGTCGGGCACATGGGTAAACACAGCCTCACAGCTGGGCTCCCTCGGCTGCCTGCAAGCCTCTGTCTTGTAGCAGGGATGCTGCTGGGGAGTAGAAGAAAGGGAGGGCAAACCAAATGGGGCAGGGGAGGCAGACAATTAATACAACCTGCCCTCTGCATGAGGAATAAATTGGCAGCTGACAGGTTATAATCTGTGCAAGCGGGATCTTCACAGGAGAGGTGAAGGCTCCATTGGGGGCCAATTGGATGGTTAATTAGGAGGACAAAGCAGAGGATTTGTGAAAATGTTTATGAAACAGTGTTTTGCAAGGAAGCCTCTGAGAAATGCTCACCAGTGAGAAGACGCTTTTGGTTAGGAGGGGAAAACACAAGGGTGAAATAGCAGAACCAAGTACTGAGACAGAAAATAGCAATGCGAATGTCCCTGAGAAGGACAGGGGATTCCCAAGCGCGGTGCAATGGGGAAGGACCCTGTGACACCTCATTTTTCTAGAAATACACCGGCCGTGTCCTCCTCTTCCTGCCAGCCCGGTCCCCACCCTGCGACCAAAAGGCAGGACAGCACGGAGCAGCCTCCGCAGGCAGCCAATGGGCGAGCCGCTCATCTTGCAGAGACAGGGCACGAGGAAAGCAATTAAACCGAAGCTTTGATTAGGACTCACAGATGACTGCTTGTGTTAGAAATGCCTGCGCTTCTCTAAGCGTCTCGGCTGCGGCGGGAGCAGGCCGGGTCCCCCATCCCCTGCTCGGCGTGCTGCTGCTGCCGCAGGAGCGTGACTGATGCTCTCTGTCCCACACACAGCTCCAGAGCTCAGAGGTAGGAGCCAGTTGCTAAGAGACAGGACTGTACTTTCCAGCCCACATCCAGACCTTTGTCACCAGCTCAAGGGCTTTCTGCTGGATCACAGCGCCTGGCGCAGGTGAGCTGGGGCAGGCAGACCTCCTCCTCCCACCGCAGCACCGAGCTGCCAGCACCCCAACTGGGAACAGGCACGGCACAGCTGACCCAGGGACCAGCTGCCCTGGCCGGGGGCTGCCAGCCCCCCCCCGAATGCCCTGCTGCAAATGGCACCAGCACTCACAGCACTGAAACCCAGAAGGGCCCACGTGTCCCAGCAGTGCAGATGAGCGGGTGACCCAGAGTTCGCTTTTGGATCGCGCGTTCAAATGCAAGCCAAGCCAGGAGTCCCTACGTTTTTTCTTTTTTTTCTTTTTTTTTCTTTTTTGGAGTAGTGGCTGTTGGTTGGAATTTATTCTTTAGCCCAGAGACTGCCACAGCACGGACCAGTCACTGAATGTAGCAAATAGAACACCCCAACACAGCCCACGAGACCGACCTGCCCTGTCTTTCCCATTGTAACCCCTCCTGAAGCAAGGAGCAGTTTCGAAAAGAATCGTGTCCTGGGCTGCCAAGCCAAAACAGAGCAAGGGCAGAAGGAAAACATTTACACAGCGTCTCTGTTTCCCAGTTGCCACTCTGTGACAGGCCCTGTACCACTTCGGTACAACGTAACCAGCCCCTCCTAACTTTTAATGGCTGCTGCCTTAATCTGAGACATGCAGGAGAGAAACCACTACTCCAAACCTCCACTATTACTGCCTGCTCCCATATACATGCACATACATTCTGCAGCTTTTTCTTCTCAAATAAATTGCTACTCTTTGGCACCAACCATAAAAGTGGAAGTCAGCAGCATTCCAACAAAGACAGCAGTTCTGGCCAACAGGTACCTCCCAGCCACAATCAGCTAATTAGACGAGACACCAAAACTCAGCAGTGACTTTGGCCCATCTTGATGCAGTTGTTCAGAGGCGGGCACAGCTAATATGAAATTAGGGGAAGGTCCTTGCTAATTTGCTCTGAAGGAAGATAAGTGAATGCGTATTGCTCTGCCCCAGCAATGCAGACAAGGTTGTGAAGCCAGAGCACCGGCACGGGCTGGGGGAATGGATGCCCCCAAGATGCTCCCCGTGGCTCTTTGTGCTCTCCTCGCCATTTGCTCTGTTCATAGACTTCATACACCGCTCCCATGCCGGATCTTGCTGCTGCCATCAGTGCTGAGCTCCCCATTAATGCAAAGTCTCAAGTGCCTGCATGCCTCTGCCATTTTCAGGGATGGGATATAACCAGAAGAGCCCCAGCAGCACCTCATTGGGCCTGGCTTCCCTTCCCTTCTATTTAAGAACCACAAGGTCTCACAGAGCTGTGTTTCATTTATTTCTTTTTTTTCCCCTTCTTCCAATGGTGGGGGATAGCATTCAGTGATATGAGTGGTTCATTGAGAAAATACCAGGGATCCTCCTGGAGCTCAGCTCCTCTCAGCTCAGCAATGCCACAGAGGATGCGCAGCACAGAGGATGGAGATTATTCTTTTAGGAACTGTTCATTCGGGCCCATGGGAGAGGCTGGGGCCAGGAGGACCAAGGGATGCGGGACTGTCACCAGCGTCACCCTCAGCACCAGCAGTCGTTGGAGGTACAATCTGCTGCCAGCACCATGCAAACACGGGGCTGAAGCTGGAAGCAATACTGAGGTAGGAGACTTTCTCTGGGTTCGGTTACGGGACCACAGCCCCAGCAGCACTGCACTGCTCTCCTCAGGGTGCGTCTGAATGTCAGCCTGCCATCGGCAGAGCTCCCTGAAAGCCAGCACTGCCCTGCACGGGGGGGCTCTGTCACAGCAGGTGAAGGCTCTGCGTGCTCTAAGTAAGGCTGTGCCACAGAAGTAAGAGACAGTTTCTCAGATAATACCCTTAGGCCCATTTGCCTTGTCTGAGGCTCTTCTGAACAGTCTTAATTTTTTATTTATTTATTTTTTAATCATGTGAAGTCCACAGAAGGTCTAAGTGGTTATTCACGATAGTGAAAACCTTCTGTTGGCTGACGTTCTTGGAGGTCATAGCTGTGCAGCTTCGGGGGGCACTGAATACGGGCATTGAAGTGTACTTGCACCAGGAAAAAATGTAGCCTCTATTAACTGCTGGAGCAGCATCTTTCTAGCATGCCCAGCTCCTCAGCTCGAGCTTTCTGCCACTGTGCTGTGCTGTCCCGAGGCTGAGCACTGCAGCTTTCAGCATCACGGCTTTCACACGCTCCAGCAGCATAGCATCCCTGGCTCTGGGAACTAAAATGTACTTGGGGATGCGCTGTGTGGTGGGTGAGCCGGTGTCCCATGTGATGCTCTTCCTGCTGCCAGTGAAAGGCCTGCATCCATTTTGCTTTTTGGTCTCATTCTGTTCTCTACAGCGCTCCTCTCTGCTACAGTACCTCTCCATCGATAGAATTCACCGGGTGCAATTGTGAAATAATTTCCAACATCTGGTTCTGGGGGAGCCAGCATAGGTGAACTGCACTGGTACAACAATAGCAACCCACCCTCACAAATGTCATCAGCCTTTTATTAATGCCTAAAAGAACTCCAGAACCTCGTGCCAGCTCTGCAGGGGACAGAGAGCGAGCAGGAAAGCAACATCAAATTGTAGGCAGTGCTGCAGAGCCTACCCAATCCCCGAGCTCTGCACAGTACCCCATGGGTCAGCATGGTGCGAGGCTTCCCCGTGCCTCTCCCCGCAGCCCTCCTCGCCCCCAGCCTGCACCTCGGGCTGCCAGCACAGAGCTCCCTGTGAGGCCAGAGCTGCAACAAGCTCGCACCACACGGGAAGAGCAGCACTGATGGAGAGAGGGCATGACCCCTCCCGCAGCCGGGCTGGGGTCTGGGGCTGGCCCTGCCCTGCCGCACGCTGAGCTCCGGTGCCGCCCAAGGGCTGCCTGCCCCTCGTCGCGCTGCCTGAGTGATGCTAAATGCTTCGGACAGGAGGGACACAAGATTATAAGGAACTGCATCTTAGCACCTTGTCAGGAGCAAATTCTCTCAGTTCCCAGCAAAGCCGGGACGAGGGGAGCCCCCACCGAGCATCGGGCAGGCAGATAATGGGGTGCACTGCACCTCAGCGCTCGCCACGCAGCGAGGGAACGGCAGCCTTGGGCACTTTGGGACAGCCATTGTTCGCGCTGCAGCAGCACACACACAAAGCTGCCCTCCCCAGCACAGCCTCAGTGCCCAGACCTGCAGGCAGCGCCCAGCCCGAGCTGAGCTGTCAGACAGCCGCGTCCCACACCGCCGCACCTCGCGCCTTCAGCCGTGCGGGGCTTTTTTAATTGTGTGTGTTAAACGCCCAGCATCTTCGGGACGTTCATCTGGGAAAAAGAAATCCGAACAGCCTCTGTGCCAGACATCCGTCCGCACTGCTGCTCCTATTCCCAGTGCATTCTTTGAGAAGACCACCATCTGCTCCGGCCACCACCTAAGGCAGATGCCCCCTTCTCAGCGCACAGTCACAGCTCTCAAGCCACCCAAATCTGATTAGGCCTGTTCTGATGAGAGGCCTGGAGGAGGGCAAGGGAAAGTTCCTCGGGAGAGAAAATAATAACCACGCGGTAATTATGTTTTCGCTACAGATGCGCAGAAAATACACAAGCCAGCTTGGGATGCATAAACCAAAAGGCGCCGCTCTACCTGGTTGCTGTGGGGGTTATTATTTTTATTTTTGCCTTTTTTTTTTTTTTCCCCCCCTCTCTGAGGATTGGCCCCAGCCCTGTTGGGGGCATGCCCTTATCCCCACCGCTGCCCTCTGCGCTCCTCAGCACCTCCCCTCCAGCTCTGGCTGTAGCGCCTCGGAGCTCCCGGAGCAGCTCAAAGGTGCCCCCACCCACACTGCCCCCGGATGGGGTACTTCTGCTCGGCCCCTCCACCACGGGACGGTCCCACAATGTGCAGGAGAACAGGCACGGGACAGGCGGTATCAGGTTGCTGCACGGCCAGGAGAAAGCACGCAGCACACCAGCCCAGGAGTATTTGGGAAAAGCAGCAGAATGGCATTAAAGCAGAGAACACGCTTCGCTGTCGAGCAAAAAGCTCAAATTATTTGACTGCATGCATGAAAGAAATGAAATCCACCCACAACACCAGCCCAAAGCACTGAAGACCAGGAGAGCACCGAATTATCAGCAGCCGAAGAAAATCCCTATTAAGTTATCTCTCCATTGGAGAGCCACTCCAGGCAAAACCAAAACCCAGCGAGCGCATCCGTCCGAAACCGGCGCGGGATTCCCTGCAGAGAGCGGCGCTGGGGGGCTGGGGGCGCGGGGGAGAGGAGAGGAGAGGAGGCAGCAACCAACCCCATCTCCAGCGCTGGAGGATTTCGGGGGAGCGCTGACAGCTCCTCCCTGCAGCCAGCGAGCGGCTCTGCACGGCGCTGCTGGTCCCAGCTCGGGGCAGGTACCGCACACAGGCTGCGGGAAAGACAGATATCGCCCCTTGGAAATACACCCGGTTGTCCCCCCCGGGCACGGCTGCTTTTTGTTGGCTGGCTGTACCGAGCCTGGGTGTAGCTCCTATCTGTAGCCTGCAGGGACTGTGCCGGGGGAGATGCAGGGGGCCTGGACGCGCTCCTCGCTGAAACTTCATCTGTGCTGGAGCCCTTTGGGAATAAGCAGGCTGGCAGCGGGCTGGTGGAGCTCCTGACCCTAAGGACTCCACCACGGACAAAGGGGAGGGGGTGTCTGGCCGGTGGTGGGGCTGGGGGAGCCCGGTGCGGCCTCTGGGGTGCCATGACTCTGCAGCATTTGGATGGCGTGGGATGGAGCGGATGGAGAGGTGGGGGGAACCCTGGGGAAGCGCGGGATCTGTGGATGGGGTTCGGCTCTCGGCAGGGTTTGGCGGAGGAGGGCTGAGAGGATGGCTCAAAAAAAAAAAAAAATCGCCAAGAATTTTTTGGGGGCATGGAATGGGGGAGGGGGCATGCAAGGGGAGAAAGAAAGGCGCCTCTGAGCACCACGAAGGGAAAAGGAGAAATAATGACCCTTCCCCCTCCCCCCAATAATAAGGCAGACCAGATGGGAGGTAAATAGTGCGTTTAGAAGCATTTGCCACAGATGGGCTGCCCTCAATGGAAGCATCCTCCAGCCACATCAATGCTGGAGTCTGTGTGTGCACAGAAAACACTGCACCCTTTAGAGCAGCGGCAGCAGCAGCAGCAGCAGCAGCGGGGAGAGGAGGGGAGGGACAGGAAAAAAAAAAAAAAAATCCCTCCCGGAGCCCTTCTGTGCCCGGCGGCCCGGAGCAGCCCCGGCCGCGGTTGCGGGCCGGTC
>NC_034427.1:10074303-10081267 GCF_002078875.1 Numida meleagris
GGCCCGGCCGGGTCCCCGCGGCGGGATGGTCCCGGCGCTGCCCCGCGGTGTCCCCCGGCCCCGCACGCGCTGGCTCCGTCCCTGCTCGCTCCTTTCCCCCCGGGGGTCTCTGGTGGTGGCAGCGCTCCGCCGGCACCGGGGGCAAACGGGGTGCTCGGTCCCGGTTATTTCTCACGCGGTGCCACGCGTGGGCCGTGTTTCTCGTGGTGCCAGGTGTGTGCTCCGTGTCTGCCCGTCGTTGCCACGCCTGCGTGCCGTGCCAGTATGCGGCAGTGGCACGCTCCTGCCCCGTGCCAGCAGAAGTACGGCTGAGCAGAGGAGGTGGGAGCAGGACGTGAGCCTGGAAAAGGGAGCTGACGCAGGCACAGAGGTGCAGGCGGGGGCTCTCGGCCGCCTGCTGCCCTCATCCCGTGCCCGTCCGACACATCCCCGAGGTGACAGTTGGGTTAGCCACGCCAGAGGTGGTGCGGTGACAGCAAGGTGCCGTCTGTCACGCGGAAGCCTTGAAATTAATGGTTGAAATGCGCCATTGTGAATCACGTTGAGCCTTTCTACCCCGTTAGATCTGCGGTCGGCTCTCAGCAGTTTCCCAGTGCCACCGTCCAGGTTGCGCAGAGCCCGGCGTGACACTGATGGAGAGGGACAGGGGGAGTGCAGGAAGTCCCAGTTTGGGATTTTCTACCCAAAGGCACATAGCACAGGGTGCCTCAAGGAACTTGCTCACACGCTGCAGTATTTTTGCTGACCACTAAAAATAAGATGGACATCCTTTCAAGCCTCGGTCAGCCGTGGAAGCACGGCTTTCTCAGGGGACAGCTGCAAGGAGCAGTTGGGGAGGGGTGGAAATGACAGAAAAGAGAAAAATACTCAGCATGGTTGGGATCAGTGGCCAACTTCCTCGCAAAGGCGAGGTCGGGTTCAGTGCATGGGTGTCCTGCGGGCACGGCTCGGGGCAGGGACCATTTCCCATTCTGTTATCCCCAGTGATGAACTGACACCCTCCCGACCACGGGAGGTGCTGCTCAGTGTTGGCTCCAGCAGTGCAGGATGGGGCGGTGTGTGGGCAGGGCAGTGCCATGGCGGGAGCAGGAAGGAGTGCATTGGAGGCACCGTCCATGGGAGTACCTGAAAACTGCCATCGTCTGCATGGAGTTCTGGGAGGACCCCTTGCAGATGAGCTCGGTGCTCAGCTCACTGTTTTGGGTCCCAATCCAGCACGGATCCAAAAAGGCTTTAACTTGCACCGCACGGGTAATCTCATGACATGCCAGTTCATAATGCATGAAATTGAGGCCACTCTTGTCCTTAAAAATAGAAGGGGAAAAAAAAAAAAAAAAAAGAAGAAGAAAGTGTGTTTGGTGGCACTGGCATTCAGGCTCTCGGTTCTGGATGACAGACACTGTTGTTGAGCACAGGGGATCTGCTGTGTGCTCCTTTGCACACGAACACATGATAACGCCCGGTCCGGGGCTGCTCGCACTCTGAAAGTTGCCAGTAAGTAAGAAGTGGGCATCGCTTCTCTTTGTAAAGCTTTGCCACGCAGGGTACCCTAGGCTGTGGGCTGTCGTGTTGGTTTATGATTATTCTCTCACCAGGAGAGACATAAAAACGAGGGCATCGGGAATTAGCGGTGGTAACACCCAGAAAATACTCTGCTGGAAACACGAAGGCGGTTTGGCTGAAATGGGAGATGGGCACGGCGGGATGCAGTGGGGTTCTGCGGCGCAGGGAGCACGTGGGGAAGGTGAGCAGCGTGAGCCCTGAGGTCTCTCCTTGAGGTAGGAGCGTGAGGGTCCCTGTTTGGAGAAGGGGCACATGAAAGGGCGGACTTCAGGAAAAGAAATGGGGAGATAGACATGCGTGCTGCAAGGGATAAGCCTGAAACCGATTGTCAGGAGCCAGGATGATGCTTCCTTTGTGGCTATTTCGTTCCTCACCGTGGCACTCCGGCCTTCCTTTGAAGTGCTGATGTTTATCAGGGCCGGGGCGGCACAGCGCTGTGTGCGGACGGATCCAGCCCCGCGATATCCCATCGCTTCCTGCGTTCCCCTCCGCTCCGGCACACAGCCCCGATCCACGCGGCACCGCACCGCGCCGGCCAGGTGGGCACCGTGATGTTTTGGAACAAATAATCGCGGGGGGATTAGTGGTATTTTGAAACAAATGTCACAAGCCAGCGGTAGCCTGGGCAACTGGGCAGCTCCCTTCGTGGGAGCCGCAAAGCAGAGGTGGATGCGGAGAGGGGGAGGTTTGTGGGCCATCAGGAGATGGACATGGGAAGGGAAGAGAACCAATCTACAGCGCCATATTGGATGACTAGGAAGGATCCGGTGGTGTAAATCCGTGCTTGGCACTGCAAGGTGCTAACGAAGCACGGCAGCAGCTCCCTGGGATCGCCCCTGGGACATCCCTGCCTCACGTGGCAGCTCTCGTTCTCCAGTAGCGCCAACTGCGAGGTTTTTCCAAGAAGAAACTATTCCTGACTTTAATCAAAACCTAATTTAGATCCAGGTCAGATAATAAGTCAAAACAGCTAAGGGTAGCCTGCACAGAGCGCAAATTCCTTCTGGAGCCCGTTGAATTTCTGTCCGTGTCACAGCACCAAAACATTATTTGGTGTCTCCTGCCTGGGACCGGGGCAAGCGGAGGAGCAGGAGCTGCAGATTGAATTGGGATTTGTGGGAATAACAGGTGCTGCTCCCACCCTCTTACTCCAGCTTCAGAGCTCTGGGAATCGGACCATGCGAGTGCTCAATTGATGTGCTCGGGGGGAAAAAAAGAAAGAAAGAAGAAAAAAAAAAAAGGAAAAGAGAAAAAAGACAGAAGAAGGAGTGCAGCAGTTTTGGGTAGGACTGAGGGACCCGCCCGGTGCCGGGGCAGAGCAGGCAGGGGCTGCAGCTCGGGGCTGCGTCACGTCCCAGCACTGCGTGGGGACGTCGGGTGGCACCTGCCCACACTCTGCACACAGCTCTGCACCTCAGGGGCAGCACGTTTGCTGCTCTCCTCTTTGTCCTTCAGGAGAAAGAAGGAAAACCCCAGCCAGGAGGAGATGTCCGGGAGAGGCTGCGTGGACCTGGTGCGAGCAGACCTTGAGGGGACAGGTGCGGGGTGTTCTCGTCACCAGCGTGGCAGGAACATAATGTGCATTGAAAACAGTTGTGCGGTTTGGGAAGTGAAACTGTGTTCCCATGACCTCAGAGCCGTGGAGGGATGTGGGTTTTGCCCGCCCAGCCCGGAGGAGCGGCTCTCCTTCCCTCTAGGTGTCATTCGTTCCTCTATAGGCACATCTGCGTGGGCTGTCCTCCCCCGTTCCCATTGTCCTCTGCTGAAATCCGCACTGTGGGTGCGCTCCGGCAGCAGCTGCAGCTGCAGACATCTGGAGGGGGCTTTGCCCATAGTGCTCCGGGGTCAGGGCACTGTGGGACAGCCGGGCACTAGCTGCCAGCCATGTTCCAGCCCGCCCCTATCCCACCTCCTCGCACCGAAATGCTCGGACAAAGCCGTTAACTGACGGAGGATGCTCCTCTGCATGGCTCATTGCAGCGTGAGCCGGGTGCTGGGCGAGCCCCATGGGATGGGATGCTGCTCCTTCCTCCCAGCTCCAGCAAGACAGCGGCTGAGCGGGCACTAGGGCAATGATTATTTCTTTTTTCGTAGGGGTGAATGGTTGGTTTTTTTTTTTTTTTGCCTGATTTCTTGGTGTTTTCCCAGAGGTGCCGGAGGTCGCCCTGGTCCCAGGATAATGAGGATTCTGCATCACGCTGGGCCTCAACGGGTTAATTTTTGTGCTTCTCTCCCCAGCTCGCTGCGGACTCTGGCTGGGACAGAACATCTGTCTGTTGCTATGGCTGCAGTACACTTGAAGGGGATGACTGGATAATTATTGCAAACATCCATCCTGCCTGATGTGCTCCCGGACCTTGCTGGCCCGAGCGAGGGGCAGCGGCCGGCAGCTCCGGAGCTGGCCTTGGCCACGGGGACCCTACCTAGGGACGGCGCCTTGGCAACACCTTTTCATTTGCATAATTAATGAGGCCGAGGCTGCAGGGCTCCTGGGAAATCCGACGCAGAGCAGCAGCGATGAAATGGCACAGAGGGCTTGAGCCTTCTCAGCGGCTCCGAGCTCCGCTCCCCACTTTGGGGCTGGCAGGGAGATGTTCTCCCGTTCCCGTTCATTTACCGCCCACTTCTAGCTGAACAGATTGCTCCGGGCCCGATCCTGCACACACCTCCTGCAGGCGTGGGCCCTGGGCACAGCGCTGGGTGCAAACCCACTGTCCGCAGCACCGCTGTGCCTGCAGAGCCCTGGGGATGTCCAAAAACGCAGGCCCAGCCCTGTGCCTTGCAGGTTGTCCCTGTCCCGGCCTATTCCCGCATCTGAAATAACACAGCAGGCAATGACACCGAGGTTCCCCGTCTGACTCGGTGCCGCTGTGCTCTTTGCCCAGCCGCACAACTTCAATGCTTCCATTGTACGGTTTTTTTTCTGTTTATCAACAAGTGGAGGGACAGTGAGTCAGCAGGGGGAGAGCTGCGGCCGGGACGAGTGTGGGTGTCCTCACCCGGGGCAGCATCGCAGCAGGGACCCTCCGTGGGGCTCCCTGGGAGCTGGGCTGTGCGGGACAGGGCAGCTCTGCCTTCCCGGTGCCTGTGACATGGGCAATACGTAATCACATTGCCCCAACAAATCAGAACAGAACACAACGGAACTCACATCTGCTTCACGCCCGCAGGTGAAATCACTGCAGAGCGCTCCCCAGGGCCGATGCCTTGCTGGGAGCTGGGGCAGCTCTGTGAGCCCCTGCACAGCCCCCTCCGATGGGAGGGCAATGGGGAGGGCTGTGTGCTGTTCCTGGCCCTGCCCGATCGCTATCGCCCCAGCAGTTTTCCGTATGATTCAATAAACTCCTTTGCTTGCACAACTTAGTCGATTCTCATCAGCATGACTCAGGTGCAAATGATCCGCTCACATTAGCAAGGGAAAGAGTCGAACCCCATGGCTGCAAAACCTTCAGATCCAAATTTTGATTCAGGTCAGCCTGGAGGGCGGCCAAGCGCTTCTCTCTGCGGCCATTGCGGTGGGAATGGGGCGCGTGCGGGTGGAAGCACAAGCACCGCCCGGCTCAGCCCACGGGGGTCCCAGGGTGTGCAGCCATTTGCTAAGCCCACTGAAGGTCTGTCAGAGCCAGGGGGACTGCTGGGTGCCCAGCCACCAGGGTTGCATGCTGTCCCATGGCAGGGAGCGGGGTGTCACCTCCTGGCAGGCCCAGTGCTGGTCTGGTGGTTACCCACATTGCCACCCCATCCCCTGTGGGCAGCTCTGGGTGCTGTGCTGCTGGTGGGGAGGGGACACGTGGGACAAGGCTGGAAAAGGGAGCTGTGCCTTGCTGAGGGGGGTGGCGGGAGCCGCTCCAGCGGGGCTCACCCAAAACGCGGCCTCACCTGGAGCTCGCAGCACGGGGATGGAGGCTGCCACCCCCCTACGTCCTGGGTTTGGCCCCATTTCCATCGGGGCTTGGCACCATATGGTGCACGCTTTATTTGTTCTGCCGCCACTCGGGAAGCAGGGCAGGGGCTCATTGTCTGCAGGAGGAGGTGGGACGCAGCCTGGGGACGTGTCCGTGTCCCGGCGACCGCTGCCCCCCGCTCGGCACAGCACAGCCCCTCAGCACCCTGAGCCCCGCGGAGCACCCACGCGCTCATCCCTCAGCGTGCAGCGGGACACGGGCGGGTGGGAGGAACGCGTGGCAGCGCTGAACCTGACTCATCGCAGCACAGGCAGAGATCCTGCGACAGCGATGCTGGGCTTGCCCAGCACCAAAAAGTGACAGCTCGCTCCTCCCACCCGGCTGCAGGAGCGGGAGCTCTCCTTCCCTGCACGCCCGCGTCCCCTCTGTGCGCCCGCTCCCCATCCCGCAGCCCCCGTGCCCATCCAGAGCTGCGGTTCCGTCCCACTGCTGCTCGGCGCTTGGCTGCCCTGATTCAACTACAGAAATGGGGGAAGGGGAGAGGTTGCTTAGAGCCTCCTAGGCCCATCCCTGCAAGATTTGCATACGTATTTTTTTTTTCCTAGGCCCTAAATAAGACATTTCTGAGGGGAAGCGAAAGCGTCTCCTTCCATCCTCGTGTGTGCTGCGTGCTGGGACAGCAGCAGCCGCTGGTGGAGGGGACGTGGCCTTGTGCTCACCGCGGGAATGCGGCAGGCACAGTCGGGCTGCCCCCCTCTGCCCCCCCCTGCCCCCTGCCCACCCCATCAGAGCCCTGATCTCAGCAGTTCCAGAATCCAGATGCTCTCCCACTGCTGACCCAGGACCCGGTCCCGTCGCACACAGGAGGGGGCCCCGAAGGCGGCTGCACAGATCTGCACCTTTTTCCTCCCTTTTTTTTTTTTTTTTTTGCCAGAATTTCCAGCACGTCCCCTCCTCTCGTGTATAATTCAGTCACATGAAGAGAAGCCGTGCGCGGAGGGGAGAGGATGGGGAAACTTGCAAAGTCAGCCGCGGAGAGGGAATCTGTGTCAGAAAGCATTACAAAGGGAGCGGGGGGATTGGCTCCAGTTGCTTCCAGTTGCTGTTTGTTTGTGCCAACCCCTTCGGAAATTGCCCAGCGCAACGCACGGCTCTTTCTTTCCCTGCGTCCCTCTCTCTCCCTTTATTGCACTGCAGACTCCGGCTGGGACAGCCCATCTCTGTTGCTATGGCTGCAATATGCTGGAAGGGTTTGGCCGGATGATAATTGCGAGCATCTCTCTCCTTCCTGCCTTGCGGTTCCCCGTCCCCCGTCCAGAGATTCTGGCGGATCCGCGAACCGCTCCGTCTCCCGCACGGCGAAAGCCGCGCGTTGGGGTTTTAAGACGCATTCGATCCGACGGCGCTGTCTGTGCGCGGGGCGGCGGGGCCGTGCGGGCAGCCCCGATCCCGCAGCGCCGCCGGGGGCCCCTCCTCGGGGAGCGGGGGGGCACGGC
>NC_034427.1:10081899-10082991 GCF_002078875.1 Numida meleagris
GCCCCGGGAGCCGCGCCCGGCCGGGCTGGGCTGCGCTGCGCTGCGGGCGCTGCCATCGCTCGGCCCCCGCGAGGCTTCCCCTGGTGCCAGCGCCCGGCGCTTTGTGGGGTTGCTTGGGGAGAAGCCCCGGGCGCGGGCACGGCTCCATCCCGTGAGCTGTGCTGGCAGCGGGGGGGCGGCAGCGGCACGCCAAGCCCTCGCGTTGGCTCGCTTTGCCCTGTTCTCGCCGCGGGGCCATCTGTGCCGTGCAGCTGAGAGCCGCAGTGGCCGTGCCGTGCCGTGCCCTCCTGGGGCTGCAGACACTCTGCGGTGCTGTCCCCATCACGGGTGCCCTGTGCCCACCGAATGCAAATAGGATGGATTGGGACCGGTTGGGATGGGATGGGTTGGGATGGGATGGCGCTTGGCTGCAGCCTTGGGACCATCCTAAGCACGGGGCCATCGCACAGCGCAGGGGCGGAGCACGGCCCCGCTGCCCCCGGCCCCGCTCTCTGCTCCGTGCCCTGTGCCTCCCTGTGCTCCTGATTACCATCTTGTTTTGAGCCTCTACAGCGGCTGTAATTTGATGCTCTCAAAGTTGGTGTTTACAAGGGACGAGGCAGCCATCAGAGGGCTCTTCTTGTTCTCCCAGTGAAAGAATATTCCTCCCTCCGAGCGTGCGCCCGCGCCGTGTGCCAAGCGCTGCCGGGTTACACCCGGCACCTTCTAGACACTCTCATGGGATCGGCACCTCCGGAGCCGCGGGGCTGAGCCTGACAGTTCCGCACGGCTCCGGGCAGAGGCCGGGAACCACGGGGCGCTCGGTGGGGCGGGGGGCACCGAGCCCCACAGCGTTCTGCCACGTGCTCTGGGCCCCCCGCCGGGCACGGGGTGCGCGGAGCAGCCCCGCGGGACTCATCGGCTCCCTGCTGACAAATCGCTTCACCCGGAATAGAGCGGAGCACGACACAACCCGGTGCGGGGCCCCCCAGCACAGCCACAGCCCTGCACTGCTGCCTCTTCGCTGGGGCAATGTGGGTGCGGGCGGTTGCTCCCACCTCCACTACGGCCCCCAGAGCCCACAGTGGCTCATCCGCAAGCCTGGAGGGGGGG
>NC_034427.1:10091431-10108000 GCF_002078875.1 Numida meleagris
GGACTGAAGCGGAGCCGGGGACCGGGTCCCAGCTCTGGTCCCGCGTGGGTGCGGGCCCTTTGGCAGCGCTCCTGCGGCACAGCGTGACACCGGGCAGCGCCTGCAGAACAGATGGCACCGCCGCGCCCGGCGTCGCGCTGACAGCGAAGGACCCGCTGCCCTCCAGCCTCGGGCAGCCCAGCCCAGGGCCCTCGGGAGCGGGGTTTGCAAAATGCCATCGACAAGGGCAGGCTCTGCTCCAGGCAGCGAGCGGCGCGGGGATCAGCAGCAATAAAAGCTCCGCGAGCCCTTTGTGCTGCGCCATGTTTAGGCACTGCTGTCTATCACAGGGCAGCAGACCCTCCCTTTTTCCCTTTTTCCCTTTTTCCTTTTTTCCCTTTTTTCTTTTTTTCTTTTTTTTTTTTTTTTTTGTGCCCCCAGCTGATGGGAGTCCCGCTGGGAGGGGAGCGGTGGATAAAGGCCGAGCGGCTAATGAGAGGGAGAGATGTTAATGGGGGAGCCCTGGAGTGGGAGGGGCCGGGGGCACCTGGGCAAGGGGCTGTGGGGCAGGTTAGAAATCCTACGGGAGGGGTCTGGGGGGGATGTAGCCCCGGGACTGGCTGCGGTCAACGTGTGCCCTACATAGGTGGTGGATGGTGACTCCTCTCTCTATGTAGAGCTGGCTCCTCTGTAGTGGAGGCTAAAAATACCAGCCTGCCTGGTTCAGTAACCAGATGCCTGGAGGTAGCCCCCGATGAGCCCAGTGTTTCCTATCGTTATTATTTTTAATCAGCTCTGACGGGTGAACTGCCCCGACATGGCACGTTGCGGAGTGGGATGGGGCTCCTCCGGCACCGTCCCCAGGCAACGGGAGGGAATGGGGACAGTTGGTCTTTGGTTTTATTGCGTTTTGAGTAAATCTGGGCAGCGGGGAGGGGGTGGCTGATGTGATGTGGCTCCTGCCCCCCCAGCCAGGGGCTGATTGATGCTGCCTGTGTGAGGGCTTAGTGCTGTGTGCCCGTGTTCCCATTTGTCCCAGGGTTCTCAGGGCAGCGGTATAGGATTGTTTGGTGGTGGACGTGGTACCCACTTGTGATGCTCATGGCTCTGACTTGGGGTGGTTCCGGGGCTTCTAACAGGGAACCCCACGTGGAAAAGGGCTCGCGGGGACTGGGGGAGATGGTAATGCCAGAGGTGCGTGGGATTGGGAGGGGGCTCCTGGCTGCTGGGAGCCATGGAGCAGGGAGTAGAGAGGGGGAGGGAGAGTAACGGAAGGGATGGATGCCCACAGAGCGGATGCAGGGAGCTGTGCCTTGAGGATGGAGGGCGGGGGCTGTGGGGAGCAGTAAGTGCCAGGGTGGACTGGAATACCCAAGGGCAGCGAGGAGACTGAGACGGGAATGGGATGGAGATGGGGCAGCGATGGGGATGGAGTGGGACGGTGCGGGGATGGGGTGGGGATGGGGTGGGGATTGGGACAATGTGAAAATGGTGCAGGGTTGGAATGGGGATGGATGATGCAGGGATGGTGCAGGGATGGGATGGGGATGGTGTGGGCATCGCATGGAGATGGCACAGGGATGGCACAATGCCTGCTGTCCCTGTCCCGATGGTGCCGCCTGTCCACAGGACAAGAACCGGTACCACGAGGACATCTTTGGGCTGACGTTCCGCACGCAGGAGGTGGCGTTCCGCATCCGCAGCCAATCCTTCTCCATGCAGGAGCGCCCGGCGCCGGGCCCGGCCCCCTGACACCCCACTGCCTCGCGCTGTGGGCTGCGCCCGCTCCAGTAAAGGTTTAGTTTTGATAAGCCCGGCCCGGCGTCCTGTGTCCCCGTGGGGCCTTGGTGGGGTGGGATGTGGGGTGGGATGTGGGGCAGCGCCTCACCATGCACCCACAGCATTGTGTCCCAAAACACTACGGCCATATCCATCGCAACGTCCCCAGCATCGCCCCCCACATCGCCCAGTGCTGTCCCCAGTGTCCCCATGGTCCCCAGTGCCCCCGCAGCTCCCAGTGTCCCCCAGGTCCCGGCCCCGTCGCAGCGCTCAGCACAGCACAGCACTGTAAACCTTTATTTGCCACCGGGGCTGCTCGGGGCCCGGCCCTGTCCCCACCATGACCACAGCAAGTGGGGGGGGCCCTGACCCACGTGGGCTCAGACCTGCGCCCCACGGCACCGCGCCCCCCGTATAAATATAGCACCTGGGGGGGCCGACCGCCCCCAGCAGCACCACGGCCCCACACCGCGTGGGGATGCAGCTGCGTGGGGCTCCCCGTGGGCAGACCCCGGGCTGCTCCTCCAGCGGGCACCGAGATTCCGGGGCCGGACTACGCACACCAGAGCCGCATGCAGCGCAGCTACCTCGTCATCTGCTCTTCCTCCTCCTCCTCCTCCTCCTCGTCCTCCTCGGCCCAGCCACCCAGCGGCATCTCCCGGAGCTCATGCTGCGAGGCGCGGGCGGCCGAGCCTGGTGCATGAGGGGTCAGTGCCCCACAGCCCCGTGTGGGTCCGAGAGCCCCCGCCGCCCCCCAGCGGCACTCACCTGTGGTCACCGAGGGCCGCTTGGGAGCCCCCGCTGCCACCCACAGCCCCACAGGGCCCTGCTGCTGCTGCACGTGGAGCTGGGGGGAGAGGGTCAGAGCCCCACCATTGCCCCATGGCTTGGCCGTGCCATGGGACGCGCTGGTGGGGAGGAGGGGTCCGATGGCCAAGTGGGGGTGGCAGCGGGGGACGCGAGGTGATGGGCAGACAGAACCAAGGGTGCAGCACAGGGCAGGGGACACGCAATGGCAGGGATGGGGCCGTGGGGCTGTGCAGCCCGGGGCGCTCACCTCGTGCACGTAGATGGCGTGCAGGCTCATCTCGGCAGAGGCCACCTCGGCAAGCATGGCCGAGCAGCTCAGGCTGAGCAGGCGCGACTCACTGAGCAATGGGCTGCGGGATGGCAGGGCTCCGGTATGGGGACAAACACCCGGCCCAGTGCCACCCCACAAGCACTCCACTGTGCCCAACCTCACATGACCTGAATTGCCACCGGCCCGATCCCCATCCCAATCCCATCCCCATCCCATCCCCATCCCATCCCATCCCCTCCCGTCCCCTCCCTTCCCATTCCCATNGGGGGGGGCTCAGCCTGGGGGTCCGCTCCTCCCGAGTGGAGACCCCATCTCGAGCCCCGCGGGGCGGTGTGGGAGCATCACCGCGAGGCGAATGCGCGAGGACATTGAGCAGAGCCGCGCTGCTCGGCGGGAGCGATGCTCACCGCCCCCCATCCCGGCTGCTGTCCCTCTGCCATCCGCCATCCCGCGCTGCTGCAGGATTGGGGCTGGGGCCGCTCCCCCAATCCCAGCGCCAGGGCGCGGTGCGCAAGGGCTGGAGTTGCCCTGGGACTCAGCGCCGCTTCTGCGAATGTGGGAATGCTCTGAGACAAGGGTGGCACGGGGGCTCCTCGCCTGTTTTGCGGCAGCACCGTCACCGCTGGGACCACTCAAGGCGCGTGTTGGAACAAAGATGCTCCACAGCGCTGTGCCTTGTGTCGGCAGCGCAGGGGTTAACGCCGCTTTCCCTCTTTCCATGGCGAACTCGGTGGCGTGGTCGGGGATAACCTCATTAGCGGCTGCGCTGCAGCAGCGATGCCCCTGGGACAGAGCAGACCTATAAAATGGAGCTGCGCGCTGCGGGGAGCGCAGGGAAATGGTCGCTGTGTGGCGAGGAGTGGGGCGCTGCCCCCCGGCGTGGGGCTGGGGATGCCGGGGCACGGCAGCGGGGTACGGGCTGGGCCCGTCGTGGTTGGGGGGAGGTTGCTAACAGAGCAGTACTCGCGATGAAGCCATTGCCACCAGACCTGGATGGGGATGCTCCAAGGGCGTGGGGCAATCTGTGGGGCCAGGGCACTGGGATCCCCTCCCCTTGGAGGGGCTGTGGGGCTCTACCACCCGCCCTGTGCCCACGCTGGTGCCTGGGCATTGTTTGCTCCCCGTGCCTTTGTGTGCCACAGGCCCCATTCTGGTGGCCACCTCCCCGTGCTGCAGGAGAAGATGGGTTCCTTATGGCTGAGCATTCATTCGCTCTGCTGATCGACAGCCTGCGGTCTGGCTGAGCAGCCCCAATTGTTCCCAGCGCGCCTGGACAAAGAAATGCCTCAAGAGATGGCACGGCTCGGGAAGGGAGGACATGCTAGGAATATTCCCGCTGCCTCGCATACCACCGTCCTTTCCTCCTCCTGCAAGAATGGGCGGCAGCGCTCCAGGTCCACGCATCCCCGTGCCTAGAGCATGGCTGCAGCGCGGCTGTCCCCGTGCGGGCTGTCCCCACGGCCCCGCTTCGGCCACCGCAGCCTCCCTGCAGAGACGGGGCCGGTGCTGGCTGCCCCGGGCAGCCTGTGGGGTCAGCGCCATAATGCAGCGTTTGTTTCGGGCCGTAGGGGTCACGGAGGCCCCGCTGTGCAAAGCCGGGCTCTGGCCTCTGCTGCGAGGAATTTGCTGATCTGTGGGTTTGGGGCACCTGAACTTGTTCTTGCGATTGCTGCAGATTGATGTGGAGTTGGGGCCGCGTTCCCAGCCCCTGTGCTCACCGTGCTGGTGCTGCAGTGTGGGGCTCTGCTGGGGGGGCACTTGGCCACTGGTTCCAGCTATGCCATCCCCTCCACCCCCAAGCCCCGTCTGCAGGAGCTGAGACATGGGACGAGTCCACATGGAGCAGCCCCCTCCTGCCCAGGTCTCCTGATGGCTGCTGCAGCAGGAACGCAGTGGTGCTGCAGATGGGAACAGCCGGGCACCGCGATGATGGAGGCGGTGTGGGGCATGCAGCCAGGGAGCAGAAATGGAGCCACGCGCAGCGCAGCGCTGCATCACAATGCAGGTCCCATGCCTGCAAGCCCCGGCTGCCGAACCAGGGCTGGGGCTGGTGCACCACCATCCCACTGCTCCTCCCAGCGAGGTCTGCAGGGCCACGCTGCTTTCTCTCCTGCAGCAAACGCTTTCTAGGAAAAGCTCTTGGCATTCCTCCATGGGTATTTGTGTGTTCTGGTTGCTCTTCATCCGGTTCCAGCTCCTGGAACAGGAGACCTGGGCTGCAGGATGAGCGCGGTGGGAGAAGTCACCCCATCAGGCAGGTGGATGTGAGGGGCTCTCCCCAGAGCAGTGCTGGCCACCCCCCGAGGATGCTGATCACAGTGGCACCGAAGCTGTGCTGGGGTGACAGGCCCCGGGGGAGCAGCCCCCATCTCCCAGCTGCCACTCGCCTGCAGGGGACACAACATGTGGGATGCACAGGGCCGTGGGATGCTGCAGCCCGGCCCCATGGTCGTGGGGTGGTGAGGTCCTCGGCAGCCTCTGGGTGGGAGGAAATGGACCGAGAGAGCCCCAGGGGAGGCACAGGACAGCAGCAGCGCGGTTAGCTTCACCCCACACCGCGAGGGGCCCCGTTTCCCCCACGCCCTCTGTCCCGCAGAGATTAGGTCTCGCAGGCGGCCGGAATTGGCAGCCCCTGTACCGCAGGAGGCCCAGCACTACCAGGAAACCCAGGGGGAATCAGGCCTGCAGCGGCCCTGCCCGTGGCCCCGCACCCCTGCGCTCACCTTCCCGGCCCCACATCTCCCAGCGCCTGCCAGGATGGGACCCGGTCCCTCCTGCCGGGTCCGGCTCCATCACGCAGCCAAGCGCAGAGGATGACGGCTCCTGGGGCTGTGGGTCGCTGTGACCCCCACGCTCTCTGCTGCCGCCGATCAGAGCTGGCGCTGGGGGCTGTGGAGCAGCGCAGAGGTGACCCCCATCCTTGGGGTCAGCGGGTTGCGGCATGCGTCAGCCCCACAGAGCTTAACCTGAAACAGGAGGGGAGCGGGGGCAGCGGGATCCTGACCCGGTCTGAGCACGGCATCTTCCAGCAGCCCTTCACCACAATGGGACGGGCCGAGCGGTGCCACTGCGGCACTGAGGGGGCGAGGGGAAAGAGGAGGAATGGCCAACAGAAAACGTAAAGCAAAAACATTCCTTTTGTCTGCAGAAAGCCCTCTGGGGCTACTCCTGCCACCCGAAAGGGAGATGGGATATTTTGCAGGGTGCTACGTTAAAGAATTTGTGTTTTTTTTTAAGTTACCTTAATCATGTGACAAAGCTTAAACTGAATGGCCTGATATGTCAGAAAATAAATATGCAGATACCATCCCCAGGCTTGCCAGCAGGATTCCCTGCGCTGTGTTCCAAGCACGTGATTCAGCCTACCCTCACTATAGGCTCCAGTCACTCACGCAGGATTGCATGAAATGCAACGTGGAGAAGTGCCAGGTTTTCTGCAAGCTGCAAAGACACACATGAGAGAGGGGAGAGTGAGGCGGGATATAAGGAGGAAGGGTTTTACACTGAGGGCAGTGAGGCAGTGGCACAGAGCTGAGGTGGGTGCCCTGTCCCTGCAGACACTCAGGGTCAGGCTGGGGGGCTCTGAGCACTGGTGGAGCTGTGGGTGTCCCTGCTCGCTGCAGGGGGTTGGGCCGGATGGCCTTTAAGGGTCCCTTCCACCTCAAACCATCCTATGATGATTCTATGATATTTTCCATAACAAGGCATGATAGGGAAGGCTGTAATCAATCCATTTCTTGACACGAGAGAAATGAAAGGCTCGAAGTGGGCATTAAGTGATTGACCAGGCTAGATGCTCTCCTTGCATCCCATCCTCTCCTGCTCGGTTCTTCCTAGTTTGAAAGCGATTCTTTGCTCTGATCCCCTCTTTCACTGAACATCAAATTCTGATACAAACAGAGAAGGATGGGAATGGGTTTATTTCTCTGCCGTTTTAGTACACGTATCCACACATATCTGACCATTTCTCATAATAGCATAAAAAAGAGACAGGTGGGCTTGTAGTGTCTCCAGAACACTTGCCAAAGTTTTGGCTTTTCAAGGACTGCTGGGTCCTTCTGACACAGCTGTTCGTCACACGGCCTCGTCTTCTCCCACCAGCTGGGGCAGAGCAGATCTGCAGGTCCACAAGGAGAAACTCAACAGCCTGGTCAGGTCCTTGCAGTTTCAGCTGAAACTTTCCAGAGTGGTTTTGGCCCGTTCCATTTCGTGCAGGAAACTGTAGAACTGGGGCAACGTTAACTCTGTAGAGAAAAAAAATAATAGAGGTACAAAGTCTTAGACGTCAGGTTGCACTGAACGCTGGAAAAGCCATTCTGGTGCTACCACAGAGCAACCTGCGTTCACCCAAGCTAGGCAGGATTAGACACTGACTCTCAGCAGCTGTTTCTTTATCCTAGCTGGACTGTGCACAGGTTCCAGGTGAGGATTCTCGGAACTGCAGCTGACACTTTTGAATTGTTTACTTTCTTCCCCTGCCATGCTGCTCTGACTGCTTCCCTGTGCTCCGTGGCATATCTGCATTTACTTCTGCAAGGACGTGAGTGCTGCCCAAGAGTCAGCATTCCCAAATAATGCAGGGAGAGGCTGGAGCAGGAGCATCTCCCAGCGATGCTCTCACAGTGACCCCTGCTGGGTCTGCACCCCAAGGTCCTCCCCACCTCCCCGAACACCCAGAAGCTCAGAGCTGCAGCTCAGATTTCATGTTCTCCAATGCTGCCTTCTTTTCCAGAACCGTTAACTCACCCACATAGACGTTTTCCATTTGGCTCCCTTTTTTAATCACCAGCTTCAGCTTGGGGGAAGAAAAAGCAGAGGGATATCAATGCAGAAGCCTGGATTTCAAGCAGCATGAAAAGACAGGAGCCTGCTCCAACTTTTAGTGCCAACTGCCACACAGAACACACATCCTTGACAGGCATTTCAAGAAGTGTCACTGTAGGAATAGATAAGGCCTCGGGAGGATCCCTGGGAAGTCCTTATAAACAACCACATCCCCCTCCCTTTCTGAGATAGCACGACCTTTGCTTTCTGAACAGCTTTTCAGAGTGGGCTACACTTCTGTGACACACAGTGTCTTCTGAAGAGTAACAACCAGCAGTGTGCCTGCTGTCTGCTGGCAGCTCCCTCAGAAGACTGAAGCAGATGCACCACTGCAGAGCCAGCTCCTACGAGATCCAGCTTTCCCCTGCTTCCTCTCACAGCCAGTTCCCCCCACAGGCCTGGCTACGGCTCGTTCCCTAACTGCACCATCACCTGAATTCTCCCGTGCAGATTTACCTGTAAGAAGATACTTCCCACTTTTTCAAGTTCGCTGCTCCCAGCAGTAACTGTGGGTCAGAAAGAGCAGAAGGGAGATGACGTTAGCCAAGCTGTGAAATGAAACGTTCTACACCCGAAAGCCGCTGCTGGGTTTCCCAGCCCATCCAGTGTAAGTTTTAGCTCCATTACCACCAAACTTCCACTCCATATCTATCAGCTGGTTGATTGTCAGCGTCTGACCGACAGCCAGGCGTGTCAGGGTGGGGGCATTCAGCTTCCACTGCAAGAGCAGAACACACAATCAGTTCAGAGAGGCTCTCTTCGTGGTACCTGTAATTTCAACATAAATCAGAAACCAGAAGCCCAAAGCGCGTGCGTGTGAAGGGACCAACTAACACGGGCAGGAGGGCTTTCAGAGATGTCCGAGTCCTGCAAGGAATTCCATCTGCCTTGTCACTTCTGGAACTGCAACTCACTGGTTTTGTTTTAACACTGGTTCTGTGTAACAATACCTGTGCAAAACGTCATGTGTCTGTGTAAGTGCGTGACCCCGGGGCTCAAAGCATGCAAAGCAATCAAATGGAAGCCACACAGAGCTGCAGGAATCACTAAACCCACGGGCGAGAGGCCACAGCAAACCAGAGCACCGTTACACAAGTGTTTCTTATCCGATATCTGAGAATTCTCCGTTCAAAATTCGGAGCTGGCTTTGAAGAAAGTGGCTGATGCATCCACACGGGGTTCTGCGAGTTCCCACTCAAAGACTGACTTTTTGTTAGTTCAGAAACAAGCAAGGAGGCATTAATACCTGCTCTGCAAAATAACTGGCTTTCTCTTCACTGAGGCCTGTGGGAGAAACCACACGAGATTACTATAGGTGATAAATATTAATTAGCTTTTATTTAGTGAAGTCATGTGACCTACCTAGAGCAACGAAATCTGCTCTGACTTGTTCGGGAGACAGATTTCTCTTCAGGGCACCTGAATAAACAGTGCAAGGAAAAAAAAAATCAGCTTATACTGAGTGGAACCAGTCCTTACTGTGGCAAACAAACGCAGGGATGGAGACCTCGCCATAGAAAGACTGTTCTTGGACTGTGTTTTGAAACAAACCACAGCTCACTGAGATAGGAAATACAGTTGTGTCTGCTGGTATCTTTGCAGATGCCCAGTGCTTTAAAAGTCAGTCCTATGGAAGTGCCTGAGAGAGAGAGGGAGAGATTTCATTGCAGGTAACCATGGTAACGGCGGCAGCGGTTGTGTTTTGAAGTTGCTGCTTTCTCTCCTATAGAAGCTTTGCTTGTTAAAGGGGAACTGTTAAGGCTGGCAGGCTACTAATTTGACCTACCTGCTGTGTTTTGGATTATGGGTGTGAACGTGTGCATATAACACTTACCCCTGCTGTGCCTGCCTCCTTTGTTCCGGAGCGCAGGCAGCACATGGAAGTTTACAAGGATTCTGCTCTCTGAAGCCAGGAGCAGGAATCGAGTACATTCAAAGAGACTGCCAGCCCCACGTGGCTCTCCGTGTAGCACAGAGGCAAAGTTATCTGCTGTATTCTGCTCTGGTGCAGCTCGTGGCAGCCCAGAGCTAAAGAGAAGGTGTAACAGGACTGGAGCCAGTGCACGCAAACAGGAACTGTGAGACTGAGTGCACCCAGTGCACAAACAGGAAGGGAGAAAATGCCGATTCCGCACTAAATACCTTCAAGACAGTTGTAGGGAAGGAAACTACTCAGTGCTTCTCTGGGACAGAAGAAATGGCTTGAAATAGTAGAATGAAAGCTTAGCCCAAATGCAGGAAACCCTCGTGCGTGGCCTCACTGCTGTGAGGAACGCTATGGGAAGCCAGGGACTGAAGGATATTTGTAAGCAACCATTGATAACAAGGATCAACATGGCATGAGCGTGCGTGCAGGGAAGATGTTTGATGCAGTGTTACGTCCAATGGCAGCCAAAACATCAGAGCAATCTCCTACAGAGCTGGAGTCTGAACAGGGCACGCAAAGGGAATTCTCCCGCCCCTCTCCTCCAGTGTCTATGAATGAGAGGTTACTGGATGCTTCTGTGTTTTTCTAACACAAGACTACAAGGACAGATGTCACGTGTACATGGCCCGGAGCTATGCTTGCTGGTTTCCAGTTCACTCCAGAGGGGAGTGAAGGCAGCCCTCAAACAGTGCTTTGTTCCTGTAGGAGTCACAGTGCTGGGTCAGTTGCATGGATCTGCAAAGACTTGGTGCCAACACAAGACTGTGCTGATCTAGCACAAATGGGTTTACAGGTACGAGTTGAACCAAGCTCTGTTACCGTCACAAAGCGTTGTGCTTGCATTTAATAACCAGGTGAGTGAGTGTAGCCAGGCCTGCAAAACACGTATGCAGGTAGGGTGTAAAGAAGACAAAGCCTGAGTCACTCAGCAGGGATACTGCAACAGGAGAGCAATTTTTGAATTTATGATGCTTAAATGCTATGTTATTTATGAGCTGCTATTAGCATCATCGTGCAAGTCAACTGCACGCAGTTCCGAAGAGCAAGGCCTTTAGCAGCATGCAGGAATGGACACAGCAGTTTGGCCTCAGGGCAGCATATGCATATGTATCACTTACCACTGGGTACCAGGAGAATACTTTTGACAATGTTTTTCAGGGGGCCCAAGCTGATTTTATTCATGGTTGCGAAGTCTGAGAGCTGTGTCAGGAACCTTTCTACCTGCTCAAGAGAAAGAGCAACAACACAGTCTTATCTCTGCGTGCTTCTCACCTGAGAGCCACGCTCCTGTGCTCCTCGTGCTCTGCGCAGCCTTACCTCCTTGGGCTCCGTCAGAAAGCCAAAGAGCACTTCAGTCAGCGCTGAGAATTGCTGTGAAGAAACAGCCCGGCGTTAGGAGCAGAATATCAGCACGCTTCGCTCCTCAGCACCTCGCTGCCCTCCTCGCCACGCAGCCTGGGGTGATGTCTGCCCTGACACGGCTCTATCTTCTCCTCGTGCTGGTCCTGCAGTTTGACCTCCCGTGCTGGCGTGTTCCCCCGGCCCTTGGCATGACAAGATGCCTACGGATGGGATTTGCTCATGGACGCTTTCCAAAGACACCCAAGGGGTTTGCACACCCAGCGCCGCACAGGGCTTCTGCGGCTGGCGGCTGATCGGGTGCTGCTGTTCTATCCTGTGTAACCCAAAGATCTGCAGCAGGGGATGCCATCCTCCACTCTCACGCATCACGAAAGCCACGGGGTAACCAGAGTGACTCGGGAGAGAGAAGCCCGGCTTCAAGGCCTCACCGCCGCCCCCGAGCCGGGCTGTGGGCCGAGCCCGGCACCTCCCAGCGCTGCCAGCAGGCTCGGGCAGAGCCTCCCGTCGTGACGGGGCGCGACTCCACCCCCCTCCCCCAGCGCCTTCGCACCACAACGGCCGCATTGCAGCCCGAGCAGCAGCGCTGCACCGGGTGGGCCAGGCGCAGGGCCCAGCGCCGCAAAGCCGCCCGAGTGCCCTCTCCGGGCAGCACCTGCCCCTTCTCCCCTCCGGCCCCCCGGCCCCGCACCTCGGCGCTCAGCTGGTTGAGGTGCTGCACGTCCCCGCTCCCCGCCTCCGGCCCCGGTTCCCGGCTGAAGCTCAGCAGCCCCATGGCAGCCCCGGCTCCGCCCGCCCCGCCCGGCCCCGCCGCGCCGCCCGCCCGCCTCAGCCTGAGCATTGGCGGCCGCACTTTCGGCATCGGGCCCCCGGCAGGCCGCGGGGTGCCGGGGGAGCTTTGTTTCCACGTTACGTAGGGGGGAAAAAAAAAAAAAAAAGCAAAAAACAAGTAACCAAATAAATCGTTAAAAGGCTGTCGTGGATAGGATTTTATTTATTTATTTATTTATTATTTATTTATTTACGCGTGACACAGACATTGTGCTGAGGCCGCGCAGAGATGTGCGTCGGGAACGGACGAAGGATAAAATCGCCCCTCGCTTCTCTTCCTCCTCTCCTACGTTACCCAATGTCCAGGAGAAAATCCCGAAACTCGGCGCGTTCCCTTTGAGGACTCCGCAGCTTTTGGGGAGCAGGGCAGCACGAGCTGCAGGAGCAGCGCTGTGTCCACGTGTCTGTGCCCGAGCCCCTCTGTCCCGAACGTGTTCACCCGTAGGAAAGCCTTTGTGAAAGGCAAAACCACGCAGTTTCACATCACAGAATATTTCCCAGCGCTTTTCCCGGCGTGCTTTATAAACGAGTTACGCAGTGAAGCGCCGTGGATGATGAGGAGTTAAGGGATATTCATTCGGTGGCTGGAAATCACAGCCCTGTGCCCTCTCCTTCCCCCTCCATCTCCCAGCTCAGTCGGCAGATCCTGCTCCAGTCCGTGCCCAGCTCAGTGCCCCGACCTAAGGGCATCGTGGGGGTGGAGAAGTTACACATGGGAGTGGGTGCCTGCGGGGTTTGACCCTCCACGTTCAGCACAGCCCAAAACAAGGGAGGGTTTTTCACCTAGCTGTCAATACGATGCACCGGGCTCTGCGGTGAAGTGGCCAAATTCATTTACGGTCAAAAAAAATAAATAAATCAAGGAAATAAGGAAAGAGAAAATCTTCTGTCTGGTTGGCAAGCCAGGATCAGCTGCGCAGTAGCAGTCTGTGACTCATCCTTAATTCCCCATGTCTTTCGAGGGTGATGCTTTAGGAACTAATTAACGATGGTCTCAGTGCTGGTGCGTGCTTGTGTGAGCATGCACACGGTACGGCAGAAGGGAGAAGCCCGTGGTGGTAAAAAATTTCCCAGGCAGAAAACCAAATTCTTGGGGAAAGCTGAGTGACAGGATCCATGAAGAAGAGTTTAAATGGAGATACATGCTCACAACATCCCGTTTAAACAATCAACAGGAAATGCATCCATCCTGATGTGTGGGACACGGGTTTAAGGCAGCGTGGCATTGCGCTGGGTACCACCAACCCTCTGTGCTGGGACCCGGCTCTGGGGTTGTTGGGAAAGGATTTTGGGATTCATCTATAAAGAGGAGGCTGCAGGCCATCAGCCTGGGGTGCTGCGTTGGGGTGTTCTCATGCAGAGCGTCGCTGATGGGCCCAGAGCTGCAGATGTCATCTGGGTGTTGTGCACAGGTGATGATAACCACAGGCACTGCAGCAGCAAAAAGCAGTGGGAGGACAGGTGAGGAAGCAGGGTGTTCCAGAGAGGTGCTCCAAAATGAACTGCAGGAATGATGTGCCCTTCTTAAGATACTTCTTTCAGCTCGTTTCACCCGTCCACCCTGGGCAGCTTCCTCCCTGCCCTTCCCCTGTGTATGGGGAGCATCACTTCAGGAAGGCTCCTTCCTCTGTGTTACTAAAAGATCAAATCCCGGCTGACACATCCCGCTCCCGGTGCACCCTTCTGCTCAGGAGATCTCAAATCCCTCCATGCAATCCCCCATGGCCAGCCCTGGGGCACATTCCTGGGGCAGGAAGGCTCCCAGCTGCTGCTGCCATGGGGAAGGCCCAGAAGGGTGAGAGACTGCCAGCGACCCCAGGCAGCACCTGGACACCTTCCACCCCTCCAGATCAGCTCTGTTTGTTCTGCCAATGTGCAGCATCCCCTCCAGCTGTGCGGATTTGGGAGAGCATCCCTCCAAGGGGCTGAGGAATGCTGACATTCTCCCCTGCCTGCTCTTGTGATGGATATTGCCCAGCTGAAGCGCTGGAGGGGGAGTGCTTTTCCTGCAGAGGCTAACACAAGTGGCATCTTTGAGATCAGGATTTCAGTTTCTTCTGCAGTTTAATGCCCTTTCCTTTCTCTCCTTGCACTCGGCGCTGTTTGCTCCCAAGGAAGTGCTGCTGCAGAGGTACATTATGGCAAAGGCAGCGGCGGTGTGGCAGCGTGGGTTCTGAGCTCTGAGAGGCTCCTGTTGCCTTGTGACCAGGGGCAGAACATTTCCTCCAGTGGGCTCTGCCTGCTGCTGCCTGTGCTCAAACCCCGACGTCTGGGGCCTCAGCTCTTCAGGTTCGGCTGCAGCAAACGCATCCTGTTTTCTAGGAGAAAGAGGATTTTGTGGCCAGAGAGGCACGGAAGATTTTTCTTTGTGTGCCTTCTCATTTGAAGTTCACACGCTTGTTGCCGCAGGCTTTCGAGATGTTCTGGTTACAAGGATGCCAACTGCTTTTAACCTTATTTTTATTAGGGAGTTGTATCGTGCAGTCCTGGCCAGCCCACAGGAAGGGCTCAAAACGCTGTGTGGGAGGGAGAACACTTCCTACCTCCATGTCAACAGCAGCTCCCCGCAGATGTGAGCAGGCAGCCCAGCTCTGCACAGGCTGCAGGCTCGTTCCCACATGTGGCAGCAGGCTGAGGCTTTCAGACAGCTGGGGCAGAGCCTCGAGCAAAGCCTAAAGCCTACAGAGATGGCACGGGGCTGCGTGAGGACTTGGGCGTGGGGCACGGAGCCCACATGGAGGAAGAGGACACCCATTGGGATGCGCTCCATGGGGTCACTAGGAGGGTTTGCAATGGTTTGCAGTGTTTTAATGGTGCTGGTGCTTTGCTCTGCTTGATGGAAGGCTCCAGTGGGGCCTGGGACCTGAGCTGCCAGAGATAACAAGGATGCACTGCTGAAGGCTGTAGGGAATAAATCGTATTTGCTCAATTGCTTTATTTGTCTGGGATGTTCAGGCAAGCTGCTTGCAAAGCACAGAGCAGTTTCCAACCCGAACACTTTGGTGCAAAGTAAGAGACAGCAGGTGCCCAGAGGAGACATGGCAGAGCATTAGGAGGAGGCGATATCAGTTTGTCTGGCCAGAACAGCAAAGGAGAAATTTAGGGAGAGGTTTGATGGGAGAGAATAAGGCGGACAGCCAGGATCACATGGCTGCTGTGAGCAACCTGGGCACACTTCCCAGCCTCTCGCAGATGTGCTGGTGACAGCTCTGGTGGGCTCTGATCCCACAGATGCATCACACTGCTGGTCCTTGCTGGGGAGCCTCAGGCTGACGGGGAGCAGTGCTGTGGTTGCTCTGGCACTGCTGTGGCCCAGCATACCCAAACCTCAATACAAAATCTCCTACTGGATTTCGTCTCCTTTAGGTTCCTTTATCAGAACCATTATTTTTCTCTCCCACAAAATGACGTACGAACTTTCTTGATGGGTAAGAAATAAACTCGCAGCATCTCTCCGCGGCTGTGTGCAGCGGTGCCGGGGTCAGGGTTTAGCTCATGATCTGCCCAGAGCGGCTTTGTTCAGTGCCGTGCCTTTTTCAAACCGTATGCACAGAAGTGCTCTCCTGAATTAAATGATAACCGAGGGAAGAGAGGCAAAGAGGCGTTTCCACGGGCGAGAGATTGATGGCAGGTCAGCGGGGCCAGCGGCGGCAGGAAGGTTTTGCTAGAAAGGGAGAGGAGCCCGAGGGTCCTTGAAGCAAGGGCTAATTCCACTCCTCACGGTGGCCTAGAAACACACAGAAGCATTTTGCTTCTCAAAATTTGGAAGAACCGAACAGGAGTAAAATCTATTTGCTCGGTTTTAATCTATTCAACAGAGCTGCAAATCAGCTTGAGGTTTATTTGGCGTGTGTTTATTTGAATGGTAATCTCCAGCATTCCCAAAGGCTTCCCCAGACCAGATTTCTCGTCTCCTTCTCTTGTTCACTTGCAGGGCTTTTCTCTGCACGTGCAGCCACATTTTTCATGCTCACGTTGTGCACAGTGGGGTGGTGGTGCGGGGAACCTGCTGTACGGGCCCCGTGGGCTGGGCCAGGCGCTGCCTGCAGGTTGCTGACACTTTGGCTGCCTCATTTTTCCTCCTGGCCTTGAGAGCTTATTTCCATCACAGCAGGATAACAATATTCCTTCCCCTTCCTGATATCCAGTTTTCTGCTGTACCCAGAAGCAATAACAAGGGAGCAGAGAAGATTATACCCCACGTGGACTCGGGATGCTTTGTCTGGGGCAGGGAACGTGCGGACTGTTTTCCTCATTCCCAGTGCAGCCTTTGCAAGTGCTCGCCTCTGCATTGGAAAGGAAAAGGAGGAACAAACGATAAACTGTTGCAAAACTTGTGCGGCTTTGTCCGTCCACACCGTGGCGGAGGGCAGGGGGAGGCTCAGCCCTGCACCCCTGGCAGGGCCTGGGGTCTGCACTGCGGAGGCTGTAGGGCTGAGCCCTGGGGGGATGCTGAGCCCTGGGGGGATGCTGAGCCCTGGGGGGATGCTGAGCCCCGGGGGGACGCTGAACCGTGGGGGAATGCTGAGCCCGGGGAGTGCCAGCAATGGGGGGACATCAGAGCACCACTGAGGGATGGAGACACTGGAGGGGGATATGTGGAGACCCGGAAAGTGGATGCGGGGCACGGGGGACCAGTGGGAGCGGAGCCCCGAGCGATGCGGAGCGGTGTGGGGGTGCTCGGAGCACCGATGGTGCGGGGCACTGGTGGAATGCAGAGCACCGAGGGGAAACCGGGGCGAGGGGGGCAGGGGCGCAAAACCCCGAGAGTGCCGGGCTCCTTGGTGGG
>NC_034427.1:10108615-10213719 GCF_002078875.1 Numida meleagris
CCGGCCCCGCCGGCTCCTGCCGCAACTTCGCGAGTTACCGGCGGCGCGCGCCGCGGGGCCCGGCCCGGGGCTGTCACGGAGGGGGCGGGCGCTGGGCTCCTCCCGCGATGCCGGGACGGCCGAGGTACGGCAGACCGCGGCAAAGGCACGGGGCCCCGCGTTCCCGACGGCGAAGCGACAAGTGATGCCTTCGGGGCGGGGAGGGCCCGGGGATGCTGCGGTCGCCACCCCCGCGGGCACTGGGGCAGCCGGGAGGGCTTCCGGGAGCCCGCGATGGCACCGGTCGTGCTCGGCGTAAACACTTTTGTTTTCCTCTCCGTGGGTCTGCGATGTGTCAGTCCGTCTTCTTTCTCTCTTTTCGCAGGAGAGCGGCTCCCGGTGGTGCCTGAAGCGTGAAGCTCCCCCTCGGGCTGCGCACGGAGGGCAGCGGGCGGCCGGAGCCGGGGTGCGCTCAGCTGCGGGGCAGCGGGGGGAGCGGGGGCAGCGCCTCCACCTCCTCCTCGTCCTCCTGCCGCCGGGCACGGGGAGCTCTCGGGGAGAGAAAGTACGGGGGGGTGTCCCTACGGTGCGGCACCGCAATGCCGGGGGCTGCGGTGACACCCTCGGGGCGAGGGGTCAGGGGACGCTCGGATGCTGCAGCCCGAAGAGGAGAACCGTGGCGTCTGAAATCGCTGCCCCGCAGGAGGATTTCCATTCCTGCTTTTCCCCAGTTCCCCGAACCGCGAAGAAGCGTTGGGTTGTCCCCGCCGCGGGAAGGGCGGGAGGGAGACGGGGACAGCGAGGTGTCATTGTCATCGCTCCATTCCCTTTGTGCAGGGCAGCGGGGATGCAGTAGCCGCTCCGTACCGAGGGGACCCGGGGGCCACCACCTGCCCTGCCCGGCGGCACCGGGCACCGCGATGAGCATGGTAACGAGCCTCGAGCGGCTGGAGCAGCGGCTGGCCGTGATGGTGGCGGCCCAGGAGACTTCCCAGGCCTGGTCTTCGCTGGGAGAGGAGGGGCCGGTTTGTGGTTTTTTTTGTTTTGTTTTGTTTCTTTTCTTTCAACCGAGCTTTACGGAATGCAAAGGGGCATGGAGCACGGGGCGGAGGTGGGGGGAAGGGGGGCAGGGAGGGGGCACAAAAGGGCTGCGGCGGTTCGGCGGGGAGCGGGGCAGGGAGGGCAGAAAAGGAAACGGGGGGGAAAATGGAGGGAAGTGCCGCAGCCCGGAGTGCGGGGAGGGAGAGCGGCAGCGGGGAAGGGGCCAGGCACAGGAAGCGGGCAGGGGAGGGGAGAGGCCGCCACGTTAATGAGCATATCTGCCCCCATGCGCTCCCTTTCTTACTAAACTGCCAACCCGGCGACTCTTTTCTTCGCAGGATTAGAGGGAAATGTTCGGTTTCGGGGAGCGTTAAAGGCCATTTGTGTGCGTGATCGCCCGGAGCCGGCGGCAGAGCCGGGGTTGGAGGGAGCCGGCCCCGACCATTGGGGGCTTTTAGTTCTTTTTGTTATTCAAACAGGGCTTGGGTGATGGCTGCCATCCCAGCCATCGCGCAGAGTGCTTCCCTCGAGCCTTTTGATATGCATGCCCCTGTCTGGAGGCAAAGTCCGCCCGTCTCCCCTGCAATCTCTCCACCTACTGGGGAAACCGAACTGATAAGGGCCCTTCTTCTGTTTTCTTAAGAAGGAAAGCTGAAAACTGCCCGCCCCGGCCCGGAGCTGCCCCGGCCCCGATCTGGGGCCCTCCAGGTGGGCTCTGCCCGGAGCTCGGCCGGGCACAAGCGGGCACCCCCGGCCGCCGGCTCCCTAAGCAGTTAATGCCATGGCACGGGCTTCAAGCAGCTTGGCAAACCGTAAAGAAGCTGGTATTGCAAAACTAGGGCGGGATCTGGAGGCAGCGGGTTCATTGTCTCCATGGGGTATGGCTGCAGGGAACGTCCCGGTCACCGAGGCAGTGTCATGGGCTGCCGGAGCGCCAGCTTCTCGGGGAGCCTCGAACATCAGAGCTGGAATCCTGGAGCAGTTGGTTCTCCGTGGGTCCTATGGGCTGCGTCGCCGTAGTGTCTGTCCGTTCGCTCGCAGCGTGTTCAGCAGAGCAAGCGCAAGCTGCGGTGCTGCTTTTCTCCTCCCCCCCGCGAGAGAGAAGCATGCGAGGGGAGTGCTCTGTTTCTTATTATTTTCGTAATGCCCTATCTGCACATGTTGGTGCGCTTCTGCGAGGGGAGGTGAGGACAAAGAGCTCTCCTCGCTTGCGCGCGGCAGGCGGAGCTGCCTGGGCTGGGGTGACCGTGCTGGGGTGCACGGCCCTGTGTCCTGGTGCAGAAGCTGGCAGGGGGAGGAGAAGGGATGGGGATGGCTGCCCAGGGGAAGGGCTCGGGGAAGCCAAGGGTTTAGCTAGCTTTGCAGCCTGTGTTGTGGTATAATGTTCCCTTTCCCGCTTGCGTATCAGGGGACGGTGATGGGATGTCCTTGAGTGATCCCAGGCTGTGCAGCTGGAGGAGTGCACGGAGCATGCAGGCCCCAGGGGCTGGCAGAGCCCTGCAGTTCTCAGAGTGCAGGGCTGAGAGGTGGCTGCTGTCCTCCCCGCACCTCAGTGCCACGTGTCCCCATCCCTTGCTGCCTTTCTCTGTCACATTTCCTAGCGTCGTCCCTGTCCATCACCTGTGCTGAGGAGAGCAGTGTGTCTGCACTCGGTTTATGGGATTCTGAATGAGATACGTTTGTGAGATACTCTGGTTAGGGATAGGATGCTCTGGTTTTACTGGCAGCATCACTGCTGCCGATGATCTGGGGCTGGGGAGCGGATCCCCAGCAGCTGCTGTGCTGGGGCTGTGTCTGTGAGGGGCCAGGGCAGCCGGGGGCACTCAGTGAGTCCAGGCAGCTCCTGGGAGTTGTTCACCAGTCCAGGAGCAGATGTGCTGCAGCAGTGGGATTTCTGTGCACAGCTGTAGGGCTTTACGCGTTCAGGCTCCCGCCAGCGCTGTTCCCCCCTCGTCCCTTTGTTACAGAGCTGTGTCTCTGGCGGGAGGAGGATGTGTGCCTGGGGTCCCTGCCCGCAGAGGTGGGTGCTGGGCACCTGATTTTCCTTGCATTTGGGTTTTACCGGGGTTTTAATGCAGCCCTCTGCATCCAAAACATCAAACCCCGGCTGGTCTTTGTTTGCCAGAGGTGCTGACAGATGATCTCAAAGCAGAAATCTCAATTGTTAGCGAAGCAGTCGGAGGCGATGCTGAGAGCGGGAACGCTGGGGAAGGGGCGGCCGGGGCTGGAGCCCGGGGCTGGGGGTGGGGGCTGCAACGTGTCCCCCCCCAGGGCCTTGAAGGGGCGAAGCCGTTTGCTCCCCGGCTCCTCGAGCTGATCTGCGTGCTCCTGAAATGACGGCGCCGGCGAAGGGGCAAGTCGCAGCACAGACCCGTAGCCCGGCAATGAGGCGGCTTCGTTAGCACCGTCCTGGGTGCCTCTGGGAGAGTCTGGGAGCTGGCGCTTCCGAAAACACGATCCAGGAAGGGCACCCGCAGGAAGGCAGAGGCGGCGGGCGCAGGCGAGGCGTGTCCCACTGCTCCCGGAGCCCTCCGCTTCCAGCGCCGCTGCTGTGAAATGGCTGCTGCGGGGCAGGGGGTGCGCTGCTGGGGACTGGGAGAGGTCTCCGTGGCGGGAATGTTTGGCAACGCCCAGCTCGGGCTCGGCGCTGCTTTGCTCTTTTTGGGGTCAATTTGCGTTTGGCCTCGGAGCGCCTGGCGGCTTTGGCTTTGCGGGGGTCTCGTGAAAGTGTGGCTAGTGTGGCTACCGCCGCTGCGGGGAGCTGGGAGCTGCCTGTCCCTGCGTGAGGAGCAGCGGGGCCGGCTGACGTGCAAATGGCCGCAGATGTTTGCATGGGCCTGCATGCCTGTCGGGGGGCTGAGCATGGCAGGCTCAGGACTTTGGCCCCGTGGTGCTGCTGGCTGTGCCTGGTCTCTAATGCTCACCTGCTGCTGCAGCTGTGGGGTTTGCAGGGCAGGAGATCAGTGTGTGGGGCTGGGGCGGTGGGGAGGATTGTCCCCGTGTGCCCCATGCACAGAGGGTATGGGAAGGGTCTGAGCCAGGACTGGGCACTGCACGGAGCCTGGGAGTGCTCTGTGGACACACGGGGCTGGGAATAGCTCTGGGAATAGCCCCAGTGCTTCTCTAAGGACGAGCACGTTGGGTCTGGGATTGCTGGATCCGGTGAATCTGCAGGGCTGCATCCGGGGAGGTGTCCAGGTGCCCATCAGCACCCAGTGTTCCTGCAGATGCATCTCCAGCCAGAGCCTTCTACCTGCCCCCGGTGCTGTAGGAGAGCTGCTAAGGGAATAGGCCGTGCCTGGACCGAATAGCTCACACAACCCACTCTGCCTTTCCGAGGGCTCTCTGCCCGGCTAAGTTTACCATCCCCTATTGCTTCCACAGGCAGCCATGAAAAAGGAGAAGAGCCACGGCCGGGATGAGGCAGACTGCAGGGCAGAGCTGATCCTCTTCAACGGAGACTGCGGCGATCCCACTAAGGACACAGCCGCCCTGGTGCTGGAGGCCAGCGGGAAGCCTGGTGCCCCGGGTGAGTGGGACCTGGGGGTCCCAGCTGCGTGCCGCTGGGGTTGGGATGTGCCTCAACTTTAGAGTGCTGAACAAAGTTATGGTCCCCAGATTCTGGCTCTTGGTTGGCCAGGTTGTGAGAGGGTTTCTACTTTGGAAAGGGAGTAAGTCGAAAGCAAACTTGATGGGACTGTCAAAAGCGTTGCCCTTGCTATGTTTTCTGCAAGATGAGGCCTCGGTCTCTTCACATCCCGACACGTTGCTCTCATGGGATCAGCTCGCAGGGCTGAGCCTGCTCTGCTCTCTTGCACAGACGCCGGGAGCCTGGGGCTGGCACCCCTGAAGAACAAGAGGGTGAGCAAAGACCTGTCCAAGGAGGAGCTGTCCTGGCCACTCGCTCTCACGGAGCCGCAGGAGGTGAGTGCAGGTTGGCGGTCTGCCTGTGACTGTGCCGCTTCCGAAAGAAAAGAGCCATAAATTCAGCAGGGGTGAAAATTCTGCGTTCGCATTATGCCGCGTGCAGGGGCTGCTCGCTCACAGAGCCCCGCTGCAAAAATCTCATTTCATTTCGAAAGCGCTGTGCCGGATGCCGGAAGCATGCCTGGTTTGGGCTGTTTGGTAAATTGCGGCTGCTGCAAACCACAGGGGAAAAGCTGCCCTCGGTGCCTCCGGGCTGTGGGCTTGAGCACACTCACGTGCAAGTGAGATGTGCAAGCTCTGCCGGGGGTCTTTCCTGTACTCGCATCCCTGATGCTGTCCGTGTCCCTGCGTGCCGCTCACCGCCGTGCTCCTTCCCGTAGGTGCGGCCCCGGGGCAGTGCTGGCTGGGAGAGCAGCCTCCGGCAGAAGCCCCCCGTCCGCCTCATCTTCCAGGCGGGGCAGACCCACCACGAGATGCAGATCAAGGAAACCAGCGGCGTGGAGGCTCTCAGGGACCTGCCGGCTCCGCTGCGGGTGAGAGCTCCGGGACCTGGAGCTGTGTGCAGGGCTGGGGGATGGCCTGAGTGCTGCACCCCCCGTGCCTCAGTTTCCCTCTGTAGTTGGTGTGTGTGCCTTTGAGCTGTGGGTGCTTTGACCGCCTGGGGTGAAATAGAGGGAGGAAAGCAAGAGATGGCCCATTTGCTGTGTGCCTTACACACAAAGCAGCGCTCCCTTAGCTGCACCCAGCTCTGGACCCTCTGATCCCGGCTGCAGAGGCTGGGGGTCATGCTGTGCTGCAGGGGCAAGGTGATGGGGGCTGCCCCCTGTTCCCAATGGGTGCTCACACCACTCCTTCCCACACAGAGCTCCCGGAGGCGGGCGGCCGTGCCTGTGCTCACCACCATTGACCTGACGGAGGAGGACTCGCGGGACTCATCGCAGAGCAGCAGCACGCTGTCAGGGAGCAGCTCCCAGGAGGGCCAGAACGGTTCCGCTGAGCTGGTGGCCGAGGAGCCGGAGAGCCGGGACGCGGGGATTGCGCTGGAGTACCAGGTACGGGGGGAGCTGCGCTCTCCCTGCACCCCCATCCTGCGCTGGGTGGTGGGAGGGCGGTGGGTCCGTGCCCCCTGGGTGCTGGCAGCAGGGGCCGTGCAGGATGCGACCTGCCACAGCGTTGAGCCGTCTGCTCTGCGTGCAGCTCAGCACTGCCAACAGCCCCGAGCGCAGCATGCGCCTGCTGGGAGCCGTGCCCGCGGGGACGCGCAGTTTCCTGCCTGCAGAACGCCTTTCTGCCAGGAGATGCTGAAGGGGGGAGTGAAAGCGGAGCGACTTGGTGCCTGAGGGCATCAGGGCAGGGCCTGAGACTTGCAGGAATTGGGCAATTGCTTCTTGCTGAATAATTAGGTGCCTAATTGCTGAACAAAACTCGGAGGAGCACTCTGCTCTTGAGGCGATAGCTCCTGCGGGAAGATCCCAGTCCCAGTGCAGTGCTGGGCTGCCTGCTGGGGGCCCTCAGCTGCACCAGCTAACTGTCCCAGCTCCATCTCTGCTCTCTTTGCTCTGCTTTGGTTCCTGCTCTGCCCTGGGGGCAGCAGAGAAGGGTGGGTGCCCTCTGCTTGGGCTGCAGCCAGATGAATGGGTTATTGCCCATGAGCTGGCACCTGGGACCCAGCCGTGGCTGCCTCGAAGCGTTCAGGGGAGTCTGAGGAGTGACAGCATCTTTGCTGAGCTCCACACGATTGCTGTTGCAGTTCTGCAGGGTGCCTGGCCATTCCTCTGCACCGCACCCAGCCCAGGGAATCCTTGTGTGGGTGCTGGGATGAAGCGTGGGTGGGTGCGTGCTCCTGGCTCATCTGTGTGTTATCCTTTGCTTTCAGGATGGGAAGGAATTTGGAATCGGGGAGCTCGTCTGGGGGAAGATCAAGGGTTTCTCGTGGTGGCCGGCGATTGTCGTTTCCTACAGGGCCACGTCCAAGCGCCAGGCGGTGTCGGGCATGCGATGGGTGCAGTGGTTTGGGGACGGGAAGTTCTCCGAGGTGAGCCCACTGCTTCTGGCCAGGGCTGGGCTGGAGCCCCCCCTGCACTGATCCCTGCGGTCTGCACCCATCTCTGGGGCTGCCTGTGCCTGGGGGTGGGTGTGCGTGTCCAGCTGCAGCCTCCCCAGGGCAGGGAGCGCAGCGCTTTGCACACTGCAGCTCTGGGATGCTCTCCTGACTCTGGTGCTGGCAGCCCGTCCCCTTCCCACCTTCCTTCCTGGTTTGTCCCAGGTGTCCTCCCTTGCTCCCTGCCCTGCTGTGCGCTGCTCTCCCACAGCCCCGTGCTGGGTGCCGTGCTGCAGAGGCGCAGTGCCAGCAGAGGGTGCACGCAGCCCATCGTAGCCACGTGTGCAACGATTCCTCTGCCCGCCCTCCCTGCTACAGCGTGGCTTGCTCCATGCAAAGCTACTGCTAACTTCTCTGCCAGAGCTGTGCCACGCCGCGTGGGGACAGGAGCGAGCCGTGTCTTTGCTCAGCGCTGAGCTTTTGTCCCTCTGCCCCAGGTTTCTGCAGACAAGCTGGTGGGACTGATGGCCTTCAGGCAGCATTTCAATACTGCCACGTTCAATAAGCTGGTCTCTTACCGCCGAGCCATATACCATGCCCTGGAGGTATAACCACAAAGCAGCACTGGGCTCTGTAGGGAGCACAGGGTGGGGGCAGCTGGGGGCTGGCGTGGCCGTGGCACTCCCAGTGCCGGAATCTGGCAGCTGCTGCTGCTGGGAAGGGGAGGGGACCGTCCCCCCGCCGTGCCTTGTCACTGTGCTCCACTGCCCTCCCCTTGCAGGTCGCCCGGAGCCGCTCGGGGAAGACATTCACAACCGCCCCCGGGGAGTCCCTGGAGGAGCAGCTGAAGCCCATGATTGATTGGGCACTCACTGGCTTCAAACCACTGGGTGTCAAGGGGCTGCAGCCGCCCAAAAGCTCAGGTGGGCTGCTGGTAGGAGCCGGGCACGATGCTGGGGAGGGTCCAAAAAGCACCTTGAGGCACCTTCTGAAAGGCTGCTGTTGGCAATGAAATGTGATCCGTGGCCACCTGGGGGCTGTGGGTCTGGGGGCAGCAGTGGGAGCACAGACCCCGTGGGGAGGGGAGCAAGCATGGTCAGGGTCCCACTCAGCTCTTCCCTCGGTTCCTCTGCTGAGAGAGGAAAGAAGAGGGAGCAGAAATGGCAACTCTGCCCTGCAATGGATGCCAGCAGGCAGAGATGATCTCCGCTGATTTGTAGGGTGGTGGCATCCTGTATGCGCACTGCACCCTGGGGCTGAGCCGGAGCCTCGAGGAAGGGCTCTGGGCTGGGACTGTGACAGAGCTCAGGGGGGGTGATGTCCCCACGTGTCTTCACTGGAGTTGCCTGTTCCTTACAGAGAACGGGGCCCTAAGGAATGGCACGGAGGAGGTGCTGTGCCTCGAGCATTGTCCCCCCACCAAGAGGCTGAAGAGCAACCCCTGCAACAGCAGCAAGGAGCAGCGCGTGGAGGAGGACCAGACCCGAGGTACCAGGGTGCAGCATCAGCAGTGTGTGGGTTTCTAAGTAAACCTCTGTGCTCCGGCTGGGCTCACTTATGCCTTAAAGGCCAAACTGTGCAGAAGTGCAAGCTGGGCTCCATTAGCTGCTCAATGTGGAAGTTACTTTATAGAATGCTAAATCTGTTTTTTTTTTTTTGGTTTGTTTTTAAAGAACAAATGGTTTCCGAAGTTACGAACAACAGCGGGAGTCTGGAAGGTAACCACTCACCTGTTCTGTCCTGGTACAAGGTCTGGGGATGATGGAAGTGCTGGAGGGCAGCACCAGACAGAATCCATCAGTCCTTTTTTAAGTGCACAGTGCAGAACTGGGGACAGGGCTGCAGGACTGGGACCTGCTTACAGCTGGGGTGGTGTCCCCAGGCCCGCTTGGTCCCTGGGCCACGGGCTGCAAGGGACCACGGGGTGAGCAGAGCTCTCTCTGCCTGCAGACAGCTGCTTGTCATGTGGGAGGAGGAACCCGGCCACTTTCCACCCGCTGTTCGAGGGGGGCCTGTGCCACACCTGCAGGGTAAGAGCGGCTGGCGGGGCTGCAGCCATCGGGATGGGGATAGAATGGGGATGGGAGGGGAAACTGCCAGGCCTGACCCTGCCGTGCCCGCTGCAGAGTCATCCCTTGTCATGGTCTCCTCTGGGTTCCCCACGTGCCCTGGGTGGTGCCCGCGAGGCACTGAGGATGCACATCTCTGAGCTGGGGGCCGGAAGGAGCTGAGCACAGACCCTGATGCTCTCCTCCCGTCTGCCCTCTGCCAGGATAGATTCCTGGAGCTCTTCTACATGTATGATGAAGATGGCTACCAGTCCTACTGCACTGTGTGCTGCGAGGGCAAGGAGCTGCTGCTCTGCAGCAATGCCAGCTGCTGCAGGTAGGCCTCCCCCCCATGCCCCGGTGGCCCCTGCAGAGCTCGGTGCTGAGGTGGGGGCTGGGGGTCAGCAGAGCACTACACTGGGGCAAGAATGCCATAGCACAACCTCCCCGTTCCACAGAGCTGGCTTCACCTGGACAGGTCCTGGGGAGGGTGGTAGGAGCTTTACCCAGGCCCAAGTCATCAGTCTGTGTCAGCAGCCCTAAATACGGGGATGCCGTCAGGGAGAGCATCCTGCAAAATGGGACAGAGCTGCAGGAGAGGCTGGGCTGACACCCAGGGGTGTCATTTCTGGGCAGGTGCTTCTGTGTGGAGTGCCTGGAGGTCCTGGTGGGACGAGGCTCGTCGGCCAAGGCGAAAGAGCAGGAGCCCTGGAACTGCTACATGTGCCAGCCCCAGAGGAGCTACGGGGTTCTGCAGCGCCGGCAGGACTGGAGCTCACGCCTGCAGGACTTCTTCACCAGCGACAAGGGGCAGGA
Source organism: Numida meleagris (assembly GCF_002078875.1). NCBI lineage: Eukaryota > Metazoa > Chordata > Aves > Galliformes > Numididae > Numida > Numida meleagris. The sequence goes on from NC_034427.1 coordinate 10,118,468, forward strand.
ATACGTAAGGGTTGAGGGCAGTGAGCCTGGTGCACAGGGTTGAGGGAGAGGGGAGGGTGGAGGTAATGGCCCCAAATCCCCCAGGCTCTGCCTTGATCTTATCCAGGCTATCCAGGTGTGCAGGGCTCATCCCCCCGTGGATGCTCCCTGTGAAGGGAACTGGACTCAGGGAGCATTGCAGCACTGCCCTGAGCTCCACAGGGCTCTGCTGCAGGAGGAAATGGGGTCTCACTGCTGTCTTCCTTTGCAGGATGCACCCAAAATCTACCCAGCGGTGCCACCAGCCAAGAGGAGACCCATCAGAGTGCTCTCTCTGTTTGATGGCATAGCAACAGGTGAGGCGCTGGGAGAGAGCTCTGAGGGCTGTGCCGTAACCTCAAGCCCATCTCAGAAAGCTTGGAGAGAAGGGGGTGGGGCAGGTGCATCCCCATCAATGGAGGTGGGGAGGAGAGCAGGGGGTGGGGATGGTGCCCACAGGCGGTCTGCCTGTGCTGGGTGCACTGTGGGTGCTGCGGTCCCAGAGCAGTGCCTTCATTCCCCCATCCCCCGGCCAGGGTACCTGGTGCTGAAAGACCTGGGCATCCAAGTGGAGAAGTACATCGCCTCCGAGATCTGCGAGGACCCCCTGGCGGTGGGCACCGTGCGGCACGAGGGCAACATCACCTACGTGCACGACGTCAGGAACATCACCAAGAGAAATGTGAGCTGTGCTGCCCTTGGCTCAGGGAGGGCTGGGTGTGCGCGGTGCCCCGATAACCGGCTCTGTCCGCCCGCTGCAGATCGAGGAGTGGGGTCCCTTTGACCTGGTGATCGGCGGCAGCCCCTGTAACGACCTCTCGCTTGCCAGCCCGCCCAGGAAGGCTCCGTACGGTGAGGCTGCTTGGCCCCACGGGGCTGGGAGCCCCCAGGCTGCTTGTGGCCGGCGACGCAGTTCTGCGGTGGCTCCACCCGGGGACGCGTGCCAAGCGCTGTCTCCCCCAGGCCCACCAGAGCCCGTGCCCACGCCGCAGCCAAACCTGCGGGGCCGTGGGCGGTCCCCTCCTAGCACCCCTGCTGGGTCCCCCCGCACGGAGGGCACCGGGCGGCTCTTCTTCGAGTTCTACCATCTGCTCAACTACGCCCGTCCCAAGGCTGGAGAGGAGCGGCCCTTCTTCTGGATGTTTGAGAACGTGGTGGCCATGAGGGTCAATGACAAGAGGGACATTTCTCGGTTCCTGGAGGTAGGGATGGCTGCGGCTCCGGGAAGGGTGCAGGAGTGGGGCACCCACATGTATCCATGGGAGGGTGCTCCCAGCAGAGGGCTCACCCTGACCCTCTGCTAACTTACTCTCCCTCTCTCGGGCTGCAGTGTAACCCCGTTATGATCGATGCCATCAAGATATCGGCTGCACACAGAGCACGCTACTTCTGGGGCAACCTCCCAGGGATGAACAGGTAACGTTCAGCCATGGTTTCGTTTTGTTCATGGTACTTGGAAAGCTCTGCGCCGCTTGACGCTGCAGCGTTGCTGTCCCCAGAGCTGCAGCCACGAGGGAAGTGCCACTGCTGCATGCAGTGCTTGGGATAGCTGGCTTGGATGTGTGCAGAGCTGAGCCCAGCTCGAGGCTCTGTTCACACCTTATAGCGGCCCCAAAGTCACCGCAAAGTGCAACGGGAGGAGTGTGGGTCAAGCAGACTGCAATTGCTAGCAGTCCTGCACGCCGCATGCTCTTAGCAGCACAAGGTGGAGTTTTTGTGTACTGAGGCCTCAGCCAGCAAACATAGGCTTGGTTTCTTTCACTTGTTTATATTTAAATTGCCAATATTTATTGGAATTAAAACTAATTAAAGCTGAGCCAGAGGCATGCGGGGATGTGAAAGTTAATCAGCAATTACTGAGCCTTTGTTATGCCGTGCCCTTGGAGATGTGGCAGTTGAACTCCCATCCAACCAGTGGAAGCATTGGTGTTTACTGGGATCCCGGGGCTGTGCTGGGAATACATCTCGTGGCAGCAGGGACAGGAGCAGGGCCACAGTCCCAAGGCTCTTCCAGAAGTGTTACCAGGAAAAGCGGGCACTGGGGATATGGGCTGACATTGCACAACCTGTGCGAGGTGCTCTGAGAAGAGATGGGCAGGCAATAAGCACCAGCCAGGATTACTCTGTTTTTGACCTTAGTGAGTCATTTCTCCAGGCTCCCACGCTGCCTTCCCTTGGTTGTGACACTTGTCAGCGGTGTCACCAGGGTCTGGTGGTGGTGGGGTGTGATGGCACTGGGGTCTGGTGGCACACGGGGACACGAGCCGTGGTGCTGGATGGGAGGCTGGGAGGCTGGATGGGGGCTGGATGGACACGGGGCAGCTGCTGAGCATCACCCATACCTCTGCTGTCCAGGATCTTTGGCTTCCCCCTGCACTGCACTGACGTCTCCAACATCAGCCGCGGGGCTCGCCAGAAGCTGCTCGGGAGGTCCTGGAGCATCCCCGTCATCCAGCACCTCTTCTCCCCGCTCAAGGATTACTTTGCCTGCGAGTAGCCCACGCTGCATCCCTCGTCTCTCCGTCCCGACGCAGCTCGGCTGCCCGGGGAGGGCTCAGCCGCGTGCCCGCCGTTCCCAGCACCATGCCCCCGCTGCCGCAGGGCTTGGGAAGCGCCTTCAACCAAAGAACCTGGCCGGGTGCCTTCCTGACGGGACTACTGACAGCGCTACCTGGGAAATGATGGACAAAATGAGCTTTAATCACCCAGCACAAAGCTGCGTGCATCACTGATGAGGCGAGTATTCTCCTCCAGAGCATTAAACATTCCACTTGAGCCCAGAGCTGGAAAGCAGTGAGTGGTGGAGGCAGCTGCTGGCGTGCTGCAAACATGGACTACAGAGCTGCTCACTTCTCCTAAACAAGCGTAAACCTCTCTTGAAACGACTGCCAAAAATCCTCAAGCTGCAGCAGCAGGTGTGAGGGACCCGGGTCAGGTTATGTACACTGAACATGCAGACCACGCAAACCAAATCTTTTTTTTTTTTTTTTAAGACCTTTTGTAAAACTTTTAATTTTGTTGTTTAACGTCTATTGCTGCTTTAAGGCATTACATAAGAATGTGGAGACTCCTAGACCTGAATGTAGCTGAAACTGAACTGTGAGCTGATAGAATTACTTTTCTAGTTAGGGAGATACTGTTTTATGCGTTCGGCTGTAGTTTACAGATATCCACTACGTCCTTTCCCAAAGCATTTCCCTTTTTTCCTGACGTTTCAAAATCCTGCTGAGTGGGTTGAATGGTCCCATTGGAGCAGGGAAATCGGGCTCCAGCGGCCGGAGGGGAAAATGTTCTGAGTGTTCATTTCCAAAATGAGTGCGTGGCGTGGGCAGGGTGGGCAGCTCTGTCACCCCCCGCTGTCACCTGGCAGCAGCCAAGGACTGGCTGGGTGCCACCAGGGTGCCCGTCCCTCTGCCACCCCATCCCATGAGTTTTGTTCCTTGAGGCCGGGGGCCACGTGGGCTCCCCTCAGTCTCATCCTCCGTTTCATGTGCCGGATTTCTCATCCCTTCCCGTCTGATCAAAAGGAAAAGAGAGAAAAAAGGACTTGGGGAAAGCAAACAAAGATAAAAGGGGAACGAGAACGGTCCTGGCATTAAGCTGACTTGATGAGAATCGCAGTAGACAAGTCTTCCTTGGAACGCTGCCTTTTATGGCGTGTTCGTAAACACGTTGCAAGGAGAGGTAGATCTCAGAAATGCCTTTTTAATACTTTGTAAAGGTTTCTAACTCTCCCTGGTGCTATTTTTTTAGTTAAAGGATTTTTGATGTCAAAAGTTCTGTGGGTTTTTATACGATCTTTTAAAATAAGAAAAAAAAAAAAGCGTATTGTTTTGTTGAACGTGTTTCATGTGGTGGTTCTTTTTTTTTTTGGGGGGGGGGAGGGGTACTGGGAACTCAAAACGGTGCCTTGCCCGAGCAGTTTACCGATTTGCATAGGGGGAAAAGAAAGGGATCGGTGATCTCGCGTTTGCCGTGCACCACCGCGGAATGAAACGATTAAAAGCGGTGTTGCTGTACGTGCGGGCGGCGCGCACCGCGTTCATTCATCGCCGAGCCCCGCCGGCACGCGGCCTCCCGGCGAGCGCTAATGAATGGACCACGGAGCGGGCGGGGTCAGAGGGACCCACCAATCACAAGCGAGGGCTCAACGCTTTGGGCGGAGCCTCGCGTTGGCCCCGCCCCCTCTCCCCGCACGCCATTCTTCCTGCGCTGCCGCCGCCGTGACGTGTGCGCGGGTGACGCGAGCGCGCCGCGTGCGCGTGACGTGGTCCCGGGCAGCGGGCGGGGCCGGTTTGAACGCGGAGGAGACGGGGCGAGAGTGGGGCAGGTAACGGGCCGGGAGGGGTCGGGCGGCCGGGGGGCTCGAGGCCGGGGTGGCCGGGTGCGAGCGCGCGGGGCCGGCGGGCGCGGGGAGCTCGGGTGCGGTCTGCGGGGCCGGGCCCGGCCCCGGGCGCGCCCCTCCGCGGGGGCCGCGCGGCGGAGGAGGGAGGGGCGCGGGCCCTGCGCTGAGCTGTGCCGCAGCCGCGGCGGGGCCGGGCGGACGGCCGTGGCCGCATCGGGTCGCTCCGGGGCGGTCCCGCTTTGTGCAGCGGGTTCACCCCTGCGGGGAAGGAAGCTCGGCGCGGGTGGGGGGACGGGAGGCGCGGGGGAGGGGTCCGCTCGGCGGGGCCGCGTGCGGGCGGCGCTGCGTGCGGGGCTCCGAGCCGCGATGGGGCTGCGGCGTGAGCGTGTGCGGCGGTCCCACCCGCGGCTCTGTCTGGCAGAAAATGGCAGTGAATGTGTACTCCACGTCGGTGACGAGCGACAACCTGAGCCGGCACGACATGCTGGCGTGGATCAACGAGTCCTTGCAGCTGACGCTGACCAAGATCGAGCAGCTGTGCTCAGGTGAGGGGTGTCTGTGTTCGGTCTGGGTCTGAGAGATGGAAAAGAGCTCCGTGGATGCACCCACGCGGCTGCGTCCGTGGTGGGAACAGAGCTGTGGGCAGCGCTGGTCCAGCATTTGGTGTTCTAATTGGGTTATGGTTTGGAGTTTTATTGTAATGGTTCTTAACAGCAGAAACGTGGGAAGTTGTGGTCTTCTGATCTACTACAGCATAAACGGGATAAGAAGAAATGAGGGTTCACGTGGAGAAAAGACTCCTGAGAGAGGCTGTTTGCCAGTAGGGAACCCACGGATTTAGTCTGCATGGGCAGGAGAGGTCCTGGAAGTGCAGTAAGGAGCAAAAGCGGATGTGAGTCCTTATGGGAGAAAACCACTGGGAGGTGCCTATGGGTTCAGGGAGGGGACAGGAGTGCGAGGGGCATGCAGAGGTGTGAGGGGACACCCTGGTGGCTCCGGGTTCAGCCCTGGGAATTCCCACCCCCCCGTTGCAGTGAAGGAGCACCTCAGCCTGACCCCGAGTCACTGCGAAGCTGATCTGACGGAGCTGAATGTCTGGTGGTTGCGCGCAGCGAAAGGGGAAGTGCCGGTGCTCCAGAAATGAAGTCACATGTCATCGTACAGGGAGGAGTGTGTGGGAGGAGGCTGGGTGAGATGAATAGAGAAATAATGGTCTGTGGGGTAACGCTGGAAGAAAAGCAAACCCAAGGCTAAGAACGCAGCCTGGGTGAGAGGTGGTGATTTGAATAACTGCAGCAGGGAGATGAAAGGGCCTGGGTGAGAGGTAGGAGCGCGTCTCGCGCGGTGAGGTTGGGATAAGGCGTCGGGGGCTGAACAAAAGGAGGCAGAAGTTTACGTTTGGAACCGGCAGTGCAGCGTGTGGCTGCCGAGAGAGCGTTCCCAAAGGTGGAGAGAAGGAGGGAACCCAGAATACACGTCGGGCAGGTATTTCTGGTGGCTTCTGTCTAATAAGGCGATGCAAGAAAAACTGTAGGGATGGAGGAACTGAAGATGTGCAGCCACAGAAAGGGGAGAAGCGATGAGCGCTGCTGTGTTGAACTTGGCGTGCTCAGACTCAGTTTGGGGCCCAGCAGCTTTGCGGGGAGCTGGGCTGGCTCAGGGCAATGCGGTGCAGTGCTTCTTGGCCTCGTGCCCCTCAGAAGTTTGCCATGCAGCTGTTTGTTTTAGGTTAAGGCTCCCATTGCTCTCTGTGTCCTCTGAATTCTTTGATGTGGGGTGGGATGTGGTGCTCAGAATGCTGTGCTCGTATTGCCGATGAGACGCAGTTGCTCATCATCACTGCAGGGTAATAATGGAGTTTTAAAGTATCTTCACGAGGTGTGTGTGTGTGTTGTACAAAAGCTCATCACCGGGGGTGGCTCTCTGCTTGATCCACATCCCCTTTGATTCAGCTCTTATTGTAAGAGAGAGAAGACTTGAAGGATGTAAAATGAATGGAAGGAAATAGTGTCCTATTCCAGTTCTCTGATTAAAGCGTGACTTAAATATCATAGAATGGTTTGAGTTGGAAGGGACCTGTGCAGGTCATCTACTGCAACCCCTGCAGTGAGCAGGGACACCCACAGCTCCACCAGTGCTCACAGCCCCCCAGCCTGACCCTGAGTGTCTGCAGGGACGGGGCACCCACCTCAGCTCTGTGCCACTGCCTCACTGCCCTCACTGTAAAAGCCTTCCTCCTTATATCCCATCTAAACTTCCCCTCTTTCAGCTTGAAACCATTCCCTGTGTCCTATCACACGGATCTGGCTTGAGGGTCTGTCCCCTCCTTTCTTACAGCCCCTTTAGATTCTGAAAGGAAACATAATTTGACTTAATTTACTCTCTTATTTCTGACAGCACCTTGAATTTTGTATAGATTCTGTCCATAGCTGGTAAATAAGACGCTAATAATGATTAAACATAATTTTTAGAAGAATACCTTTTCTAGTTCAGCTCTGTTAATGCTGATAAGAGTCCTGCTTCCCACAAGGGGAGGAACGCCATGTTATGTGTTGGATTTTTCCTCTTGGAATTACAGAGGTGTTACTGCTCTTGGGTATGAGAGCTCAAGCCATGGGGCCAGTCCCTTAGTTCTGCAGCTAGTTTACAGCCACACTGTTCCAAACCAGACCAAAGGGTCCTGTTATCTCCCTTCTGCTGCTCTAAGGGCTTGTGCAGCAGCACAATGAGGCCAGGCAGTGCGCTGCCCTGGCTGTGCCTGACCAACCATCGCTCATCATGGAATAATGGTGTTCTTCTCTCTTCCAGGTGCTGCATACTGCCAGTTCATGGACATGCTCTTCCCAGGTTCAGTAGCTCTCAAGAAAGTGAAGTTTCAAGCAAAATTGGAACACGAGTACATTCAGAACTTCAAGGTTCTACAAGCAGGTTTCAAACGAATGGGCGTGGACAAAGTAAGCCGGGTTGGATTTGCTTCTCCTTGTTCCTGAGATCCAAATGGGTGGCATGCACTTTCCAATCTGGGGACAGGGTTTGATTCTTGGCTTGCAAGTCTCACAAGTTTTGGTTCACGCTGTGGTCTGCGCCTAAATTAACGCAATATCCACCAGAGCGAAGGTTGGATTTGCAGTTCTTAATGATGGAGATGGTTTCTTCTATGTTAACTCCATTCAATTTATGTTGTGTTAACCAATACTGAAACTTGAGAAATCATGCTTGGGCTTACGTGGCACAAAGCTGTCCCAAACAGTGGATCCCAATAACCTGCTGGTGTGGTAGTCTTAAGGATTTCCAGTTCCTCTTAACAAGTGCGTGCCATTCCACTAGTGAGAATGGGATCTGTGAAAAAACGTGTTCAGATCCAAGTGAGTGCTGTGCTTAAGGAAGAGTGCTTTATGGAGGTAGTAGTTATTGATGGCATCTTTGGTGCAACACAGAGCATTCCTTTGCTAAAGCTGCTCCTGATGAAGAGGGCACCTCGTGCTGTGTTGGCCAACAGCTCCAGCACCGCGTCGCTCCTCTTCCCTGGGGCTGGGCCTGGAGCAGCGTGCCCAGAGCAGGGCAGTGCTCACAGGTGCCCAATGGTCACGTCAAGGGAATGCCTACTGCCCACTACCAGACCTCAGGCTCTCAACTCGTGGCTTACAGGCAAGACTTCACAGCTCGCTGCTTTTTCTCCAGAACGAGCAAAGAATTACGTTTGCTTCCAACTTAAAAACCCTTATATAATAAGGCAGAGAGAGGTTCTTTCCCCTTACAGCAAGTTTTATTATTATTATTATTATTTTCCTCCAGATAATTCCTGTGGACAAACTAGTGAAAGGAAAATTTCAGGACAACTTCGAATTTGTTCAGTGGTTCAAAAAATTTTTTGATGCAAACTACGATGGGAAGGAGTATGACCCCGTGGCTGCCCGGCAAGGCCAGGAGACAGTGGCACCAAACCTCGTGGCTCCGGTTGTGAACAAACCCAAGAAACCTCTCGGTACTGGCAGTGCAGGTAGAGAAGAGTTCAAGATGATCTCGAGCATTTAAAAACTGGGGAAAATGAGGCTGGGTCACGATTTCTGGATCTCACTCGGAGGGTGGTGACGCACTGGAGCAGGTTGCCCAAGGAGGTTGTGGATGCCCCGTCCCTGGAGGTATTCAAGGCCAGGCTGGACGTGGCTCTGGGCAGCCTGGTCTGGTGGTTGGCGACCCTGCACTCAGCAGGGGGGTTGAAACTCGATGATCTTGGAGGTCCTTTTCAACCCAGGCCATTCTATGATTCTATTCTTTGATGAAGGGGTCTAAGAAAGAAGGGGGCAAACTCTTTAGCAGGGTCTGTGTGATAGGATGAGGGGAGATGGTTTCAAGCTAAAGGAGGGGAGGTTTAGATGGGATATAAGGAAGAAGGTTTTGACAATAAGGGCAGTGAGGCAGTGGCACAGAGCTGAGGTGGATGCCCTGTCCCTGCAGACACTCAGGGTCAGGCTGGGGGGCTGTGAGCACTGGTGGAGCTGTGGGTGTCCCTGCTTGCTGCAGGGATTGGACTGGATGGCCTTTAAGGGTCCCTTCCAACTCCAACCATTCTTTAATTTAAAATTGTTGTATGAAAATGAAGTGTTTTGCAGCTTATCTCAGATGCTGGGCTTCAAACTCTTGAGTGAGTTATCTGGGAGGTACAGAAAGAAAATGGGAAGGATGGGTGTTGGGATGTGCTGAAGTCAGTGGACACGGCACATGGGGTGAAGGAGGAACACTTCACAGATGAACGTGTCTTCAAATTCTGATGTGCTTGGAAGGGTGTCAGCTCCTTTGGGGGCGGGAAAGAGGTGTTCTGAGGAGGAGTAACATCACATTTACCTTGCAGCCCCACAGAGGCCCATTGTTGCACAGAGGACCCCAGCAACTCCCAAAGGCAGCTCTGGGATGGTCAAAAAGGCTGCGGGAGATGATGAGTCAGCGGGATTGATTGAGCAGGTGCGTTGCCAAAATGGCCTGGGGTACTGACCTGGGCTTTGTGTTGTATGTATAGATATATATATATATTTAATAGCATGAAATGATTGTGCTGGGGAGACGCAGATGGCTTTCTTCTGTCTAGTAAGTTCATTTAAAATCACTTAATCAGAAGCGTTCAGCGTGGTGGCCTTGCTCTCCTGATATCAGCAAAGCCCCTCTTGCAGTACAAGCCCCCAGACATTTCAATCTGCTGTGTCCCATATCACACATAGCATTGGTTTTAAGTATTTCCACAGCTGTGTTGCAGCCATCACAGCATTCCAACAGAGCTATGAGCAGCTGCTGCGTCCCCGAAACGCCGAATGCAATGGAGCTAAAGCTGCCACCAGCGTGAGGGTTGTCCTGGAGGAATGTGTTAGCAGAGGAAACTGCAGGCAGTTGGATTTTTACCCGTGGCGTGCAATAAGCCTTTAGAATTTCCATGTGGTATTGCATGTGTTGGGCTGGCTGTTGGTTGTAGAAATAGCCCAACTTGAGAAATAGAGCTCCTCTTCCCCTTACACCCTTTCCCCGATGTCTTGGTTCCTTCTGAAGTGCTTTGCATTCAAACATGGTTTTGAGGGTTTTGGGGACCCCCACCTTTAGGACAGACACCACGGCATTCTCTCTGGTGGATAACTCCTTCTTGATTCCTGTGGGCAGATCAACGTGTTGAAACTTACTGTCGAAGACCTGGAGAAGGAGAGGGACTTCTACTTTGGCAAATTGCGGAACATTGAGCTGATCTGCCAGGAGAACGAAGGGGAGAACGACCCAGTGCTGCAGAGGATTGTGGAAATTCTTTATGCCACAGATGTAAGTGATCTTTCCCCCCAATCCTGCCTCGCTGTGGGAAGCTGCCTTGCTTTCTCTACTTGTTTTCTACTTTTTTTTTCCTTAAATTTCCGGCCAGACACCATTGTTCTAGCCAGGTTGGGTTCTCCTGAGGAGTTTGTAACAAGTAGATCAAAGCTGAAGGAAGTAAGTTAGTTAGTGATCCACCTTGACACCGTGAATGGTTGAGTTAAGGGGATTTCACTGCCAGGATCTGAAGTAGCAGTAACTGAATGAAGGGAGCGTGCAGAGAGTTGGCAGCTTGGTTTCTCATCAAGCCCTCGTTGTGTTCCCTGCAGGAAGGCTTTGTGATACCTGACGAAGGAGCGCCGCAGGAGGAGCAAGAAGAGTATTAACAGACCACATACTGTACCAGCAGAGCAGCAACATCGGAATTCTGTGCCCCAGATCATGTGCTTAACTGTAAAATACTCCACTTTATTCTTAGAGGACTCACTGGTTTCTTTTCATAAGCAAAAAAAAAAAAAGTTACCTCTTCTTAAAGTGCACTTTGCGGAAGTTTCACTCTTTTTGCAGTGGGTTGGAGTTAGGAACTCTCTCTCACTCTGTAGCAGAGCAGTATTCACATCGAGGTGGTATATTTAGGGAGCAAGAGGCTGAACATTTGGAACTCGTTGGTTTGCTGGTAAACACTGGTTCGTGGAAAGACTTTTTTTTTGTACCTGAGGTGGTGTGTAGTAGAGAACGTAAAGACTCCGACTCACGGAAAGATTGAGTTAATGTGAAATTGCAGCACGGAAATGATAATAAAATGCCTTAAGAGTATTTAAAATATGCTTCCAAATGCCAAAATTGAAGTAATGTGACAGGAGATTTTATGTGCTTCATCCTGGGGAGATGCTCGCTCCGTTCCCTGCTGTCCGGGGCAGTCCCACCTTGCCAGCAATGCTCCGAGGGGCTCTTAAACAAACCTCCATTCCTGCAGAAAGCTGCTTACCGAGTGATTAGTTCTCAATGGAATAGGCCTTAATGTTGCCTGTCACAAGATTAGAGGGAGTATGAACAGCTGAGACACATAAATTACCCTTTGGAGTGCTAAAGCATTTTTTTTTTTCCTACTATGGCATCGTGGCTAACGGCTTTGCCAAAACGTACTGTGTTTTCTGTAAAAAAAAAAAAAAAAAAAAAAAAAGACACAAAAGCAGAGGGCACCAGTCTCACTGCCTGAAAGGTTCTTCTGAAGTACTTTCCTTCTTCCTGCTTGTTCTGTGTATTTCTGTTGGTGTGCTTATGGCCTCGCACCCTTCCCCGTCCCACGGAGCTGATCCAACCCCGTGGCTGCAGCAGGGCTGCGCTGCTCAGCTCTTGCAGTGACAGTGAATTGAGCACATGAGGATGATGATGATTTTGTCCCTTTCCTTTTCTTTTTCTCAGACCGGGCCGTATCTGATAGTAACACTTGCCAGTTCAGTGGTCTTCTGGGGTCAAAACTAAGAGATGCTGGCTAACAGAGCTAATGTTATTGCAGAAAATACAGTACTAGACTAACTTAAATATTAATATTTAAAGTTCTTTCTTTAACTGTCCCTATTTTTTTTATTTTTTTTTTGCTCTCATACCCCCTCATTACTGTTGTGTTTGGCAAGATCCTGCAAGACTTCTGATTCCCCTCCACTACTGAGATCCATCAGTCCTGTTGTGCTGTATTCATTCGTTCCTGGTGGTAGCTTGTCCTAAAACGTGTGTAGGAGAGCATCTTATGGTAATTGTTGTGTAGTGCATGAATCTTTGTGAAATGCAGAGGAAAAACCCAAATTCAGTGAATGCCAAAAAATGCAAGTATCTAGCCATTGTTTGAAATTGCAGTGGTGCTATTTCTCTTGTGGCCTTTTAGACTTTTGTTGCCCTAAAACTCCGTTTTACCGAGAAAACCGTCTTCGACTTGGATTTTTTCTTGACAGGGTTTTTCTATTTTAAGCCGTTTCTAAATAAAGTTCTGTATTTCAAGAGTGTCCCGTCTGCTGCGGTGTCTCGTGCTTTCGGAGGTGAGCAGGCAGCGCTAGAGCTCGCCGTGCTTCTCGCGGTGGAGCGTGAGGACCTGGGATGGCAGCTCCCGTCCCCGCTGTGTCCTTGTGGGCAGCAGTAATGCTGAAGCTTCCCTTGGAGCGTGCTGGGGGAAAGCATTGCTAGAGTTCCCCCATGGCTGAGACGCTGGCTGCCTGCAGCGCTCGGCGGGTGCTTTGTTCTAAAGAACGGGCATCGCTGGGGTTGGACTGCAGGAGTGCAGGTGTAGAAGCAGGGGGTGTTGATGCACATAAAATCTTCTTTACCATTACTTGTTTCCTTTGAGGTCAGAAGCGTGCTTCTCTTGCCTTTAAACGCTCCATTACTCCAGCGACGCCAAGCCAACGTGGCGATGGCACGTGGCTGGGTTTGAAGGTGGCCTTTGGGCGCCTGCTTCCTTGCAGCCCGGTGACGTGCTGGGGTGCAGCTGCCTGAAGTCCCTGTGATGAGGAGGTGCGTGGGGTTGGCTTTGAGCTCTGCTGTTTCAAGCCAGCAAACTTTCCTTTTCTGCTGGGAGAACGAGTCGGAAAGCTGCAGTGCGCCTTGCGAGGCAGCACGCGGTCCTGTCCGTGTGCACTGGAACTAAACTGGAAGTGCAGCCTTCTAAGTCAAACGCTGCCAAGATTTCCAGTTCCTCACATCATTTCTGTGCCCCCAAGGTGGGAGGCAACCTGGTGGTCAACTGAAATCGCTCCATCGCAGGTAACGCCGGTACAATCTCTTGTTAGCGCCCTTTCTGGGAAGCAAATGACAATAATAAGCCCAACTCAAACCCGTAGACTTGACATAGCTACTCTGTTACGTGGTACAGTATAGGCTGTTAATCCGTGGCATTGCTCACCTGCGGAGCAATCCAGCCTTCCTCAGTGTCTTAGTTTTGTCAGATATCTGAAAAACAGAGCAGCACGGAAGCACCGAAAGCTCCCGCCTCCGTTCTGTCTCACTCGCAGGTGGGCTCGTGGATGTTTTCTAACTTTTATTGTTCAATTTTTTTTTTTTCAGAATTCCCGGTTTGCAATGACAATTCTTACTGTAACTGCTGAAAGCCTTCAAATAAAGGCCGAAAACTTGCTCACGTTGTATCGTATCACTGTTTCGTGGGGCTGCTTGGGATACCAGGCTGAACTGGTGGCTGGCTTCCTTAATTAGTGTGCTGGCACGAGGAGCACGAGGGGTAATCGTGTGGGCTTAACAGCAGTGCTGGGATAACTCCCATGTGCAGAACTTTAAATCGGGGGTAGAGCCTCCTTGGCAAAGTAGAGGCTGGGCTGGAAGACTTTGTGCTTGGGCCTTAGGTCAGGTGTATCTCATAATGAGAGCTGGGCAAGTGTGAAGTGTGTAACTGGGCGAAGGTGTGGGAGGATGGGCGTACTGACACGGTCGTTAAGACAATCTCTGCCTTCCAATCTCAGAATTATAGGGGTTGGGAGGGACCTCTAGAGATCGTAGAGTCCAACCCCATGAAAACGTTTTTGTTTCCTCTTTAACGGAGAGGGAAGGGACAAAGTTCAACCTTGGTGTTTTCTGAGATCAGAGTTGGAGGCGGTTTCATCTTTGGCGGCACAAAGGCCCGTCTCTGTAAAGTCAGCTCTTCCCTCTCGGTGCACCTGGCTGGCTTTGTGAACCGTGGCCTTTGTCTATGTATGCGTAGATATATCTTACAATGTATATATTTATACAAATGCCTAATGTAGAAAATACAGCTTCCTCCACCAGGACCATGTGCAAGCCTATGGGGCTGGCTGATGTGCATCCCAGCGTGCAGGAGGAGCTGGCTGAGCTGGTGCCTGAGCTGCTCTCCGTGCCTGGAAAGCAGTGACTGCCAGGTGAAGTCGTCAGGGACTGAATTTGGATGGGCAGAATGCAACAGCTGCAGCAGGGACGGGCGCTTTGGAACGTGTGGTTGCTGCTTTGGGTGTTTTGGATCTTGGAGATGCCCCTCCTGACGCTTACTGTGCTGGCAATGGCACTCAGGCTCGAGCTATCAGCAGTGCAATAGCTGCAGCCTGTGGTTCCGTTCCCACCGCTTCGGTGTAGCTTTGGTTAGCAAAGAGCACTCATAGCACAACGTTGGCATTCCAAGGTTGCACAGGGGTTCTGAGCACTTTGGAGCCTGCACGTGTGAACGCCCCGTTTCAGAGCATGGCAGGGGATCCCTTCTGCAGTGCTTGTTTTCACAGGTTTGGGTACAAATAGTTCTGCGTGGCAACGAAAGAGGTTACAGGTAACACATCAAAGCCTTTATTGCTAATGTTGCATAGACTGCTGCTGACAGCAGCGTTTCATAGCTTGGGTATCGCTGCTGTCCTCTGGTGAAAGATGAGGGCTAAGGGACAGCAGTCACAAAAGTGATTATTCAATGATTAAACAATTAAATTGCAGCTCACACCTTCCTGTGGTGCCCAGCAAAGCTCTCCCACGCTCAGATACCCGAGGAGCAATGTGGGGCAAAAGGCTGCTTGTGTTTGTGTTCCCTGCAGTGCTTCTCCTGAGCCTGCACCTGAAGGATTTGCTTCTACACCAAGCAGACAAGGGGAGCACCTTCCCGGATGGCACTGGCTTAATAAAGCAATCCCTAATTATGGAATGGTCCGTTATAAGATGCGCTGATAAATGCCTCCTTTAAGAGGGTTCTCTTTTGGGTCTGATCGATCAGGTTTGGCCATTGGACGCGATGCCACGAAGTCAGCAGGTTGTGGCTGTACGAGGACAAACCTGGATTTGGGATGGCACGGCTGTGCTCCTTTGTGTCTCTAGGTTCGTGCAGATGGAACTTCCTATTTAGGAAGATTAAAGGACAGAGGTTGATCTCACCTGGAGAAGGCTGCGGTGAGGTTGGAGGGGGAGTTGTGCCGTGTGCACAGGGGGAAAGGACACAAACTCATGGGACTGTGTTCTCATGGGCAGCCTGCCACGTCGGCTTTCCTCAACCAAGCACAAGGTAATGAACGGGGGCTGGGTGCTGGAGAGCTGCAATTAGACCGCGGTGTAATTGGGGAGCTTCAAGCTTACGCTCTTTGTAGATTCTCTTGTGCTTTTTGGTATTCTCAGAGACCGGGCATGGAATTCCTGGACATCAGTGGCAACACACGCATGGGACCTTCTGCCTGCCTGCGGGGGACAGTGATGCTGTGGCCTTGGATTATTGGATGCAGGTGGAGTGATGGGATGCGGGTGGATGACTGATGGACAGCGTGGACCTGGGACCTGCTGGGAGAGGTCCCGGGCTAAAAGTGCTGCTCGTGGGCTCCAGGTGCATCCCCTGAGCTCTGCTCCTGGAGGCGATGCCGTGGGCGCAGCACCGAGCACCAGGTACCCAGCAAAGCATAACTGTCCTCGAGGCCTTCAGGCAGCGCCTTCTCTGGGTGTTTGTGCTCAGCACAGCCCTGCTGGGGCTGAGGCATCCCCCAGGAGCTGTGCGCTCAGCAGTGATGGCCTCGGAGCCTTTCCTGTAAGGCAGCGCAGTAAATCGCTGCTGTGGCTGCGTGTCTCCAAGGGGCAGTGAATCTGAGGTGTAAAATTGTTCTGGAGTATTTTTATTGCTCGTAAGCCACCGGCATAATATAAATACTAATACCTGTGGGTCAGCAGCTGCCCCGCTCCTCTCCGTGCCTGCACCTTCCTGCACCAAGATGGGAACTGCACTTTTCTGCAATGTCCCCACTGTGGGGAGTGGGGGAGCATGGGGATGCTGTATCCCCTCTGTTCTCTTTGGGTTTTCTCTCCAGCATTCCGTTTCTCTCCACTTCTTGTGTCCAGACCCCTCTTATTCCCTCCTGCTTTCTCCTCACTCTCGGTATTTAAATCCACCTTCTATATTCTCCTGGGCTCTTCCTTTTTTTTTGAAGCAGCGTGCTGGATTTGATGGACACCCCTATCCCCGTTCCCCTACAAGCGAAGCGTTTGCTGTGAAACGTGGAGGCTCAAACCCCGGTGCCACTGGGTGAAATCTTTCTTCTCTTCCAGATGCTCCTGGGGAACTGGTGCCACCAGATAAAGCTCATTCCTGAGCTCGAGCTTGTTGCCTCCTGCTCAGCAGCTGATAAGGGAGCTGCGACGCTTGCTTGGCCATGGAATAACACAGGCAAACTCCAGTAAGACAGGTCTCAGCCTCTGTTCTATAATGCATCTGTTGCACAATGGTACCGGGCGATGCTGCTGGCATCTTCACGTTGCCTTCCCTCCAGGTAAAACCGACCTGTACCAAACTTTTGGGCTGTGGGAAATGTGAATTCTGGAGAAAACGTGGAAGAGGCTCAGCTGATGTTTGCAGCGTCCTGTGAATAAGCAGAGCTTTTGAAATCTCCTGCAGGGGGAGAATGAATGGGTGCGGGATCAGCTCCCATTGCGCTATGGGGGCATCCCCTGGCTGGGGGGGGGGGGGATTGCTGGGGCAGAATGTGGGGCAGGGGAGCTCAGAGGGCTGAGCCAGGGGAGGGGAGCAGTGCTGGTGGCTGCACTGTGCTCATCCTGGGGATGCTCGAGGGCTCCTTGGTGCCTGCATGAGCTGGGCATCCTCCTGGGTCTTCACCTCCTCACCTCCCTTCATTTCTCAGTTGCCTTTCAGTCCTGTTTTTCTGCTTTTTTTTTTTGCAAGTATTGCACAAGCCTCAATCCCACTGTTTGAATTTGTCTTTTCTTCATATCACCGCTCCTGTTCTTATTTGCACTCCGTGGCTGTGCCTCTGTATGCCTCTCCCTCCCGTCTCATTCACTTTCTCACCTCTTTTTCCCTCCTGGGGCTCAGCATTCCTGCATTTCCCCTTCCTATTTCCACAGTGCTCCAAAAGTAATGCCTCCTATTTTGTGCTGTTGGCCCACAATGTCAGTGGCAGGTGTTGGTGGGAGGGCAGCAGAGGTTGCACCTTCTGAATATCCAAATACTCCATTCCATTTTGTTGCTGTGTGACAGACGGCAGCAGAGGGGCAGTCTGCCAGAGCGGTGTCTGACATGGAAATGAGGAGGGAGCAAAGGTGTGACATCATTGAATCCCACCACGCAGGAAAAAATGGCACCCACTGGCAGTCACTGAGGCTCGGTGGACGCAGATGGAGCACAGTGAGGCAGCGGGCGATGCGCTGCAGCCGCGGAGACAGCGGGTCAGATCCTCCGGCGCAGATTTTTACAAGCGCGGCGTGCAGCCCCTTCATCGCCGGCTCTTTGCATCCTTTGTAATTTCCGCGGAAGCAAGCGGGAGGCATTACTTTCGGAGCAAGCCGCCCGAGGCCGCCCCTCTCGGGGCCGGGAGGGGCCGTGCAGCCGCGGGGGGGCCAAGCTCCGGAGCGGCCGGGGTTGCCACCAGGTGGCGCTGTTGGGCCGCGGTTCTCTCGGACAGCGCCGTCCGCGTGCGGGGAGCTCCGTCCTGCTCCGTTCTGCTGCTCGCACACCGGCTTCGCCCCGTGAGCGGCTTTTGCCGCTTCTGTCCCGCTCCCCAGATATTCACCCTTTCGTTCGTTCCCCCCCGCTTTGCCTCCTTTTTCTCTCTTCTTCCATTTTCCCTGGTTTTCTCAAGTTTTACCGCGTGACCCCCGCTGTTCTCACCCCGGAGCTCTCCTCCTTCGCACCGACCCTTACAGGCAGACGCACAGACCTGCCCCGTGCTGCAGGGGACCCGCAGTCGTTTCCATGCACGGCTGTCCATCTCCTCCGCTCACAGCCCATCAGCCTTCAGAGAGAGGCATCTCCTGCCTTGATGGCTCCCCAGAGATGGGTGCCACAGGCAAGGCACCATAAAAGTTATTTCTTTTTGCCATTCTGCAGCTGAGATTATACACGCTTATAAAGGCTGTTATTTCTGATACTCGCTGCTTCGTTAGGGATACAGAGACTTGCGCCTTAATCAGCGGGTCTGCACTAATGACACCCCAGTTCTTTAGAACTGCGCCTGGTTCTGCAGGAATTGCTGAGCAGGAGGCTGCACAAAGCCCAATTCTGTCAGGGTTCTCCTGCAACCTCCACCACGACCAAGCAGCATCCACGCAGTTGGGATTTTTCGGCCTCCTGCTCCCCTGTTTTTTTTCCCCCTGTGATGTTTGTTGCACGTTCATGCAGTTTTGCTCCGTTGTGCACGATGGATCGCTTTGTCTGCAACCCGTTGTTGGTAGGGATGTGTTGGTGGGCCATCCATTTGTGTTACAGTGCAGCAACTTCTGCACGTGCATCAGCTTCCAGGGAAAGCAGGGGGGTAATCCTTGCAGGGAGATGAGCACTGATTAAATATTTCAGTATCTGCTGAGCTTTAATGGCATCCTCATTCCCAGTACAGCACTGTGGATGCCCTTAACGCATTGTTTCTCCTGTGACGTTGTCACAGAGCCTCCAGTTCCAGTTTAGCGATCTCCTAACCCAGTTATCATGCTGCTATATCTGCCTGGTTGCTATTGCGTCCTGCTTCCATTGCGAGCTAACAGTGAGTGTGTTCCTGTTAGCACAGCTGTGTAAGGAAGAGTTTTGGAGTTACTAGCTGGAAAGCACTGGTGCCTAACTGGTGTGACCCCACGGCAACGGGGTGCTCACTGTGCCCTAGGCAGAGCATCCATTGGGAATGCAGCTCGTCCCTTAGCACCAGCGGGTGGAACCGTGTAAGGTCCATGTCCCCCAGCATCCTGCCAGGCATGTCTCTGAGCATGTGACATTCCTATGGGTGTTCAAGCTGGGCTGGGTGGGCCCTGGGCCCTGACCTTGTTGGGGGCAACCAGCCCATGGCAGGGGGTTGGAACTGGGTGATCTTTAAGGTCCCCTCCAACCTAAGCCATTCAGTGAATTGATGTGACAGCCCCAAGGGCTTGTGGCAGCTGATGCTGCTGTGCTCCTGGTGCTTGTTATTGGAGCCAGTGGACGGCATTCAGCGACATAAATATAGCAGGGAGCATCAATAGAGGCTTTCACCAGGCGTGACTCACCGCCCATGGGGGACCAGGAGGGGTCCGTGAGAAGCGTGCAAAAGGAACAAGAAGTTTTTGTGCAAGCTCCGAGCGAGGCTGATGGGAGGGAAACACGACGGGTGAGCTCGTCCATCCCGTCTGCAGCAGTGCCCTGCGTGCGGAGCAGGGCTGCTGCTCTGCTTTCCCTTGCACTTGGCATCTGCTTCCAATGCTCCCGGAGCTGATAGGCAACTCGAGCAGGTAGAGGTCTGCCTTCCTCCCGTGTTGTCTCCCTGTTCTCACCTCTGTCAGTTCTGTTCGGTTTGGTTTTGTTTGCTGGTTGCTGGCATTGTTGTGCCAAGAGAAAACCCACGGCGAGGCGGCTGGCGTCTGCGGCCACGAGTGGGTTACGTGGGTTTGTTGGTAGCGGCTGTGCCTGCTGCTGGCAGCCGAGCTGAGCCTTTCTTAAAACATATCTCTTCTATACCAAGCAGACTTGTTTTGACACCTAATTAAGTTAATTTAGGTGGTTTAATGCAGTTCAGCAGCAGCTGAAATCATGGTCTCCCATCCCATCTGATGTATCGATTCCACCGGTGCTTTGTCCGTAAACCTCTTTCTGTCTCTGTGCAGCTGTAATTGCGTTTGAGAAAAGGAAAATTATATCTGTGCCCATGCACCCGGAGTGCGTAATTACTGCTCTGAAATAGCTCTGAGGTGAGTGCGAGCCGAGACCGCCCCAGGGACCGGGGTTTCTCAGCTCTTTTCTCGATGGCTTCTGAGCTGTCTTAGAGCTGCTGGCTCCTACAGCCCCGGTCAGGAGGGGATGGCAGAGGAACCACAGCGCTGCCCATCGGCTGCCAGCACCGCCGGGGCTCGTGGGGAATGGTGCTGCTGCTCCCACCAGCGTCACTCCTTCATTGAGGTCAATGCAATGAGGGGTAAGTGTGTGGTGTTCTCTGTTTTTGGGTTTGGTGTGCAGCACCAATGGGACCAGCAGCCCCGAGGTGCTGCTGGCAGCAAATGGCAGCGCTGGAGCCAAGGAGGGATCCTGTCCCAGGGGTCCGTGCAGAACCCAGTGCATCCCTTGCGGCCCCGGAGCACTGGGGGCTCCTGCTGGTGTGGCAGTGGTGGGCAAAGCCTGCCCAGCAGAAATCCCCTCCCTGCCGGGCAGCATGGGACACAATTTCAGCAAAGCATCCTGCTGATTTTCCTACAGAGCCATTCCTGCTTTTCAGATCGGGCTTCTCCCAGAACCCTCGAGAGCGCCTGCTCGGGAAGCAGTATTAAATGAAATCAATTCCGAGTCCACAGGGATGCTTCCTTCCCCCAGGCCTTGTTAGCCAGAACCCAAAGCGCAGGAGCCAGGAGTTGTGTGTGTGTGGTTCTGTTTGGTTTGTTTGCATTTCTTTGTTCTTTTTTTTCCCCCTTCTGGAACAGTTTAAGCGTCCACTCTTTGCTGAAGCAGTTGCATATCTACCCGTGTTAATTCGTAAAGCCAGGTGGGGCGGGGGGCCCTGTGCATAGACAGCCCTGTGCATAGATGGCCCGGCATTGGGTCTCAAAAGGAAATCAGCTCAATGTTTGGAGTTTTGAAAGGCTCCTTAAATTCCACGGAGTTAATACGACGCAAAATGGGATTTTTTTCTGCCCACCTCAGCATGGTGTTGGTGATTAATGCTGCGAAGCAAAACCAACAGCAACAAATTCAGCTTCGCAACGCGCTGTGGGTTCCAGGTCTAGGAGGAATGCTTGCTTATCTAATGGGATTTTTTCCTTCTCCCGCTCCTCTTTCAAAAAATAACCCATCCCCATGCCCTCCCCCCCGCCTCCATGGCCGCCTGTTGCTGCTAATGGGATTCTCAGCTCCATCATCCCTTCTCTTATTGCACAGGCACAAGGCCGAGCTGTCCCATTGAGCACATGTATCCTACCAGCAGAGGAGGAGAGCAGAGGAGCGGACCTGCTCTTTGTTTGCAGGACGGGAGCGTTGCTCTCGTGGCTCTGCACAGAGCAAAGTGCAGGAGGAGCTGCTGCTGCCCGACCCCGAGCAAGATGGGCTCGTCTGCATCGTTCTTTGTTCTCAAACTGATTCTTCGAAGGGGGAGGACTGCATCCGCTCCTGAGTTGCAGCCCGTGAAGCTATCAGGAATTGCAGATCCGGATTAGACGGCTTGAATGCGAGGTGTGTTCGGTCACCTAAATCCTATTGGCACCGTTTGAGCTTGGCCTGGGTAATTGATTCACATGTAAATTGAAGGGATAAACCTTTTACAGCTGAAATACGCTCTCTTTTACCCCCATTTCTTTTCTTCTTTCTCTTGAATGGCGTAGGACTATAATCTCACAAAGAGAGTCCCTTGCCAGGAGAAGCCAGGTCCGTGTGATGCTTGTTTCTTGCATTCCTCACCTGTTCATGCCTTGGCTGCCGCTTCTGGCCCATCACCTCCTTGTGCAACGCTCGTGCGAGGCCAGGTGCGCCTTTATTGCTCTAAGTGCACGTTAGCCAAGGGCAGAGCATGGGAGAAATCTCTTTATTTTTAGCCACGGAGCGGAATATTGTGAAATGTGTGCCCCGCTGGCACCCCAGGTTTGTTTGGTTTGGGGATCTGCACAGAGGGACTTGAGCTGGCGGAAGGCAAAGCCTTTGTGAGCGCTTTGTTTTGTGAGCATTGAAAGCTATTTTTTTTCCGTAAGGCTTCACTGATGTTCCATGAGAGACAGGGAATGTCGCCTGAGCCTTCCTCCCAGCCCGGTTCCATCGAACCAGCAGTGCCACAGATGGCAATTCCTAGAGGCAGAGCTTTACAGTGCAGCCCCTCACCCCCACGTGTCGGTGCTGCCATCTCCCCCCTGGATCGTGCACTGAGCTCTGAGCAGCACTGGGTGCTTGGTGTTCCCATGGCGGTCAGTGCTTGTGCACATCCCAGTGCTGTGCAGTGTTCCCGTGCCGTGCACTGCTCCTGTGCTGCTGGGCTCTGCTGCATTGCGAGGCCTAAATCTGCAGCTGTGCCACCCTTGGGCTTCTTGGGGCCGCGTGGAGTTGAGGAGGGATCGCCTTGGGCTGCAGGTTGCTCCAAAAGTAATGCCTCCTCTCTGTTTCCATGGAAATGACAACAGATACAAACAGCGCTACTTGGTAGCGCACATTCTCAGCTGCAAAACACTGCTTTTCCACTGCAACCACCCTGCCCGTGCCAGGAGGGTTGGAATTAGGTGATCTTTGAGATCCCTTCCAACCCAAGCCATTCTGTGATTCATTGACCATAGTCACCACTATTAGCTATGCATTTTGGGTGGCAATGAACGTTCTGCTCCCATCAGAATCTGACCCGCTGCCACCACTGGTGAAACACACCGCCCACAGCCTCACTGTGCTCACTGCCACTCTTTGGTCTCCATCAACAATCTCCAAGTGTCAATGGGTGCCATTTTTTCTGGAAGGAGGGATTCAATGTCACACCTTTGCTCCATCCTCGCTTCTACGTCAGATGCCATTCTGTCAGACTGCCCCTCTGCTGCCGTCTGTCACACAGCAACAAAATGTAACGGGATATTGGTGGGAAGGTTCAACCTCTACTGCCATCCCACCAACATCCACGTCTGCCACCGTGGGCTGACGTCATAAAATAGGAGGCATTACTTTCGGAGCAGCCTTCATGAAAATATGGTTCACGTATACAGACAACAAAGCTGATTTTAGTCTTGATTTTTTTTTTTTTTAATTCTAATAACAGCAAAAAAAGGGCAATGAAAACGTGAAGCCAGGGGGATATGGGACCCTGTGCTTGTGACAGAGTAATGCTTGGATCTGGTTCCCGGGGAGTGGCTGCAGCTCCCAGTGAGCTCTCACGGTGCTGGTCAGGGGTTTGTGGCGGAGTTTTACTCCTCCTGTGCTTCCTTATTGAAAGCAGGCGTTCACAAACGTAGGCACCGTCAAAAAGCGGCGACGTGAATGAGGGGCAATGGGGAGGCGAGGGGTAATTCTTGCTGGTAAGAGAGGGCTCACAGAGGGCTGGGAAAGAGACAGGATCGAGGTTTCCTTCGAGCTGAAGGTCTGCTTGCAGCTCTATCTGTTCCATTCGAAAATCCGCAGGTAGTGTGTTCATGTCAGCTGGCAATAGGATCCGCTCACCGTGTGCCTCTGGGAGCGTTCAGGCTGCTTTGGAACCTAATTAACGTCTTGGCTTCGGAGATGCCCTTTGGCAGCCTATCCCGTATTTGAACCATCCATGTGAAAACGCGTTTCCGCCTGCCCCAAATCCCTGCTTGAGCCGCTTATGCTGCAATCCTGTTTGCTGGAGGTGTTCTGCTGATGCGATTTCTTTCCCAGTGCTTTACTTCCACCTCTGCTTATCTGCCCGCTCCCCTCTGTGCTGGTGCTGGGCGTCGTGCTGGGGGCACTGGGGGGGGGGGGGGTGGTCCCATCCGGGAGCAGAGCGCTGCCCCTTGCCTCCCCCTAACGGTGCATGGGGGTCTTGGAACCCCTGGTGGTCCCTTGGCTTAGGGCTGAGCCGATTCGCTTCTGCATTTGCGTAACAAAGGCTGCTGCGTGCCTCCTATCACCGCTGCCAGCTGTTGAGCATCAATATTTATAGGTTTTGTTATACAGCTTCTTGCATCTCCGTTGTGTATATGGGGAGGGAAAAAAAAAAAAAAAGTCAATAAAACGGTTCGTGCCCGCTCTCGCCACCATCCAGAGCATGAATTTCTCTCCCCATCTCCACACAGGGTTGCCACGAACGGGGGATTTTGTGCCTGGCTTCAGAGCCCGGCTTTGGCTATTTAGAAAACATCCATTCCATAAATCATATGGGGAGCAGCTGCCGCTCTCTGCCGAGCCAAGATGCATCCGATAAAATACTGCTCAGCGCCTCGGTTTGGTGGGGATAAAGTTGCCGTAGCGGAACGTGGTTACAGGCTGCTGTTAATTCACCTCAGGGCTGCTTCTAATAGCACAGCCCCGCTCCCCTGTGACGGCGCGAGCGAACGAGGTGGGTGTTTTGATGCCAAGAGGGATGGAAGGGAGGTTTTAGGAATCAAAGCTTTGAGAAAGAAATCACTGAGGTTTGTGCTGCGATACGGGGAGAGGTCCCCGCTTTGTTCCTGATGGAGGCCCTGACACTTGCTCCTGGGAGACTGGAGGTGGTTCTGTCACAAATCCCGTGGCAGCTCGGCCTTGGACGAGGTGCTGAGTGCTGGTGATGCTGAAGGTGACCACAATGGCTGGCGGGGCTGCATTCGCTTCATCCTTGTGTGGTTTTCAGCTGTGTGCCAGCCAGGGATCCTGCTTCTGCCTGGCTCCTGGCTCACAGCTGCTTCCGTCTGAGCGAAACAGCTTAGGAAATCTGTCTGAAGCATTTGACACTAGGCTCAGTGCCTTGCAGAAATGTCATCAGCCTCACGTTCAGCAGCGGGGCGTGCTGCCTGCAGCCGTGGTGCTGCCGGTCTGACACAGCACTGTCCCTTCAGCCTAAAGGGGAAGGGGAAGGAAAGCAATGGGGAGAGCTGCGCTGTCTCCCAGACAAGGAGCCGGCATCAGATCAGGGTCCTGCTTTTCCCCTTAGAAAATGAGGTTTCAAAATGGGTTATCACCTCCTTGCGCCGCGGTTGGGCTGAAAGAAGTGAGAACTGGGTGGGTCTGAAGGCGTTACCGTGCTGTGGGTAGGACGGAGCTGCTGTGTTGTGTGGGGTCCTTCAATGTCCAACCCCCTCGTGGCTCCTGGGCAGGGATGAGCAATGGGAGAAAACGAATTACAGTCCCTGGTCTTATCAGATCCTGAGCCTGAGCCGGAGCAGCACCGCTCTGCGCTCCCTGCAGTGCTGCTGATGGCTGCGGTCTCATTAACCGTGCTCCCCCCGATAGCCTCCACTTAACAAGAGCTTCTGCTGGAAAAGAAACAAGTGTGTGCGGAACGAGAGGAGCCCAGGGAGCGGAGCTCTCTAACTGCTGGAGCTGACCTCGATGCGATGCGTGAGGGCTGCAAAGGGCTGTCATTCAATGAGAGTATTTCTTCCGAGCTGCTCCGCGCCGGCTCAGGGAATCTCGGGGCTGTGTTTTCGTTTCAGCAACGCTATGGCAAGCGAGGAGTCGGGATTTTGATTCAGACCGCTCCAAGTAAAGCTCCCGAGTGCTCCCCTCCCGCTGCTGGTGGGGCTGCTCAGTTCGGCGCTGTGTCGGTGCTGCTGGTGACCGTGTGGTGCAGCAGCTCCCTGCAGAAAGCGGCCGCTTTGATGCCACTTGGCGTAAAGCACATGAAAAATCCTTCACTTGGGTTCTAAAGTCTCACTAAAAAACCCGCCGGGACTTTGATGTTGAGAAAACGCTGCTCAAAGTGCCCCAACCCTCCGAAGCCCGCCCACCCTTATCTCGGAGGCAGAGCAGCAAGTGGGTGCCTCAGGCAATAAAACAGCAGCAGCAGCAAAAACTGCGTGCTGATTATTTATGGTCTGAGCATCTGCAGGCAGGAGAGGAAATCGTCCGAGCCCTGCGGTGCTTGAAGGGCCCCGTTCTTTGTTTTAGAGGCTGTGAATGGCTGTATGCAGACCTGCTGCTGCCGTGCAGCCCAGTAATGCCCCAAGGTGGGCAGTGGGGTGCGGGAAGGGCTGCGCTGGGATGCAGCGGGGCTGTTGGTGGCTGCTGCTGTAGGATCAGGCTGTGCTGCTCCGGCGCTCCCCACGCCTTGCTGCTGCTGTGTGAGAGAGGGAGTGAGGTTGGCCTCGAACCAATTTTGTTCTATTATTTTTTTTTAATTTATTTTAACTTCGCCCAGCAGTGTGACATGCCGGTGCCGGGTGTGTGGTTCACTCCCATGTGCTATATTTGTTTTCCAGGGCGATGCTCGGTGCTCTGCAATGTGTCACGCACTGCACCAAATTGCTTTTCACAGTTAAGAGGGAATTAAACGATCTCCTTTTTTGTCTATATTGCATTTTTGTGCACGGGAATCAATCTGACCCCACTGTGAGTTGGTTTAGGAGTGCTATCCTGCCAGCGACTGTGAAATAGTTTTCTGCACAGCGTTCCCAGCGCGTTCCCGTTTGGTGCTGGCTCTGACAGGGGAAGCACGAGTGCACCCGATGGCACCAGGCTGCAGAAAACCTCTGTGCTTTTGGGTTCGCTCCCTGCCCCGCCGCGCCGCTCCAGGGCCGGTCCAACCCCCTGGGCCGGAGCGACCCGCCCGCTCCCGGTGGCCACGGGTTCGAGTCTCGCCTCGGCACTTTGCGTGGTGAGCAGCGGGGCTCCCTTAGAAATAGAAATAGAAAATTATTGATATCGTGACTAGCAGCAGGGCTGTGATTTACCCCCAGAGGGATGTCTGGACAAAGCACAATGCTAATTCTGCCAACTGTGCTGAGGATGTGTCCAGAGACGCTGTGTCCTGTCTTCATTAAAAGCTGAGCGAGATGGAAGGCTGAAATCTCTACGTACAGAAGACGTATGTGTGTAATATAAGGCTGCTGCTAATTCTTCCTGGGGATTGATAGAGAACATCAAGGACACATTCACTCAATATTGCGTTTCCTTCTGTAAGTGAAGCTTCCCCGAACCCGAGGCGAGACAGAAACATGACTCGGTGCCTGCGCTGCTCTCTTTCAGTCAAATGGAAATAACTGTCTTTATTTAAGAGGTCTCTGTTGGCACAGCGGTGCCGATGCTTCCTGAGACAGTGGAATGGACAGAAATCTATTTTCCAGGCCGGAAGGAAAGCAGGAAAAAAAAAAAAAAAAAAACAAAACAACCAACAAATTGGAAGAATGAAGAGTGAGGAGGAATTGAGGTGTCCGAAGAGCTCACAGTGTGAGTGATTTGGAATGATGGGGGAAAGGCAGCAAGCGCTGCTTGTGTCACACACAGCACTGGGCCTGACTTGGCAGGACCCGGGGCTGCGTGTGTCCGTGCTGCTCTGCCTGTCCCCATGTGCTGCAGCTCATGACGCAGCACCTGGAAACGGGCTTTGTATCTTTTTGGTTTGATAACATTCAGCTCATCGTGCTTCACTTCACACCTTGGAAAAAGATGGTTTCCTGTCTGTAAAATTCCTGGCGATGCTGATTTGTTGTTTATCCTGGTAGCATTTGTGCTGTGTGCCTGCTCTCAGCTCCGCTGTGCACCCAGAACCCAGCGCTGCTGTCCCTCCAGTTCACCTTCTCCCTTGGTGCTATCTGTGCATCCTTCCCGAAGTTGTTTCTGCCTCTTGAGTTCCATACGTAGGAAACTGCACAGGTGAGTGATCAGACACAGCCGCATAGAGGGACGCCTCTGACGTCTGCCCGTGCATGGCGTGCTGCAAGCCCCGTGTGAGCAGTGAGCAGAGAGCAATTTGTGCCCTGGGTCAGCACGAGCCGGGGCCATCCCGAGGCTCAGTGCTGCTGTGGGTGCTCAGCACCCGCTGTGCTGCTGTGCCCTGGGAGCTGCTGAGCGATGTGAGCATGGCTGAGGGTTTGGTGGCCCTGGGATGGAGCCTGGCCTTGCCTGCAGGACTCGGTGCCCTCTGCTCTGCTCTCATCTCCCGGAGTTTCCAGGTCCTGTTTGGCCGGATCTTGCTGCTAGAAGTGAGTTGCTGAGCCTGGCTTTGGGAAGATTCCTTCATTGCAATCTGAGCAATCCCAAGCACAGGATTGGGGAAAAAAACTCCTCTGCTATACACGGCTATGAGGCAGAGTGAGCAAAGCACCAAAGAATATTGCTGCACGTGTTCGTTGATGGCTTCAGGACCGCGTTGCTGCTGCCCATGGCAGTGGCCGAGGCCTCCTGCAGCGCAGCCCCTGCTGCATTTTGGCTGCTCTGGGACCAGGCTGGGAGCTCCCAGTCCGGCTGCAGCCTGAATTTATACGTACTGCATTTCTCCTCTTCCTTCCCCAGATGTTGCTCTAGCTGCCTCGCTCCATTTACTTGCCGTGCCTCTTCCATACCCGAGTGCTTTCTCCCTTTCCACGGTGCTGCTCCCTTTGGCTGGCTCCTTTGTTTTGTTGACATCAGAGAAATCACTTTCCATTGACATTTGAGCGGAGCAGTTCCATTCATGCCCGCAGCAGCCGCTCACCACCCCACAAGGAGCAGGCACTGTTTGCTCAGGGCAGTGTTATTGGAGGGTGTAATTCATGCCACTGGGTTTAGTTTTTTCCCCTTGGGAGACAGCGCTCAGTTTATGTGTATTCTTAACAAGGAGTTTCTATTTCCCCTCTGAAGGGGTTTTACGGGCTGAGGTTATTCTTTCTTTTTATTCACCACATAACAATAAAGCCGGGGTTGTGCTCCCGCAGCCCGCAAACCTCCAGCGTGTATCAGAACCATAAAATCCTGGTGGTGCCATTCAAACCGGGGCAGAAAAATTCTCTGTATTTCTCATTCAGGTTGCTCCCTCTTTTATTTTAGGACGGTTCTCCCCGAGCTCCTGCGGTTCTTAACGCCGGAGAGAAAAAAAATGGCAGATTTAATCACGTCAAATAACGTGTATTTGTTTGCTTTAATACCGCTCTGCAAAGTGCCTCGGGGCTGCTCGGGGCATCTTTCCCTCTGCACACGTGCAGTCTCTCCGTAGCCCTTCTGCTTTGCAGCGGTGGTGTTGGGATGATCCCTTCCCACGTTTCTGGCGATGCTTCATTTTAATGCATGCTCCCTTGTCACTGCAGAACTGAGCTCAGGCTTCCTGTGAGCGACACCCGAAGCGCTGCCGCGAGGGGAGGATGCAATCCAGGTGGGTGAGAGGAGCAAAGGGTGCAGCTGGGCAGCAGAAACCCATACAGAGAGGGGAACACCCGTGCTGGGGCACAAAGCATGCTGCATTCTTGCAGCTGATATGTGCTGGTCTGTGGCTGTGAGGCATTGGGATTTTGGATGGTGCTCTCCCAAAGGGCACAACCTACAGCGGCTTGGCCGGCCGCGATGGCAACACACGGCCAACCCTGAGGGCAGCAGCGTGTGTTCCCCTGCCAGCTGCTCCCCGGGGGCGATGCTATCGGCTCGGCTTTGTTCTGCTGCGTGCAGCCTCGCCCCGCTGCACCGCGCCGATAGGATCTGCCCGGCCCCGCACAATGGAAACTGCCGCGGCACCCGGCCAGGGCCCGTCCTCAGCTCTCCTTGGGCTCTGCTCCTGCAGCATCGCTGTGTCGCGCTGATGCTTGCTGCTGGCTTTGTGCATTTCTGTACAGCTGCGTTCCTCACTGTCACTCTTTACAGACGCAACAGAAATCCATTTGAAGGTCAGTCTTAGCAAAACTGATGCTTTTCAGCTTTCCCCAAGTTACTTTTTTTTTTTTTTTTTGGTTAAAAAAATCATTTTCCAACGCTGCATGTGAAACATCGTTGAGCACTGCAAATCCCACAGCTCCTCAGGGTGGGGAGATTCAATTCCCTCCCACCCCACGGCCCCATCAGCCCCCGGTGCAACCCATGTGCTGCAGAAACTCTGACAGCTCCCCCAAAAGAAGGTTTCCTACGAGCATGGGGATCCCCCGGGCCACCACTGTGGGCACCTTTTTAAGGCAGAGAGGGGAAAAGCAGTGCCCAGGTGAGTGCCCTGGGCCAGGGAGGGAAGCAGCCGCTGGGGAAGGCAGCGGTGACGTGGTGCTGTATAAATCAGCAGCGTGGCAGCTGGGTGTTGCTGGCGGAGATGCAGGGGGTGCCCGCTGCTGGGATGCGATGGCCACGAGGAAAAGGTGTGTCCAGATGGCAGCGAACTTGATATAAGGGCGGCTGCTGGCACCAAAACGGAGCGGGCAGGAGTCGGGTGCTGCGCAGAACCGGGCTGAGAGGGCATCTCCCAGTGCAGGTGACAGAAGGGCTGCGTCTCACAGCACTGTCCCTGTCCTTCTGCACTGCTCACGCTGCTGCCTCCCCCGCTGCAGGACAGGATGAAGCCGCTGAAGCTTTTCGGAATGGTTTTCTTCTGTGGGCTGCTCTCATCCACTCAGGGTGTCCTGTCCGGCCTGTCCTGTGCCATCAGTCCCAGGGGCATGCAGCAAGGTAATGGGAGCAATGGTGGTCCCGTGGGGCCGGTACGTGGCATAACCCTGACTGCCATCACTGTGTGGTTCCTCGGGGCTGCGGGAGCCATCGCTGGGTTTGCAGGGAGGGGAGACCTTCCACCTCCAGGACAGGGGTGGCATTCTGCCCCAAAAGGCCATGCAGAACTTTAGGATTCTGGATCCTTTCCTCTCCTCTTGGTCTTTGTTTTCGTTTCCCTGTTATAGCAGCTGATTTTTTTGCCAGCAACCGTGGTGAAGCTTAGCAGCCATCTCCACAACACAAGCCTGGCTTGCTTCTTGTGGCTTCTGTTCCAAAAACAAACCAAAGGGAAGCAAAACCAACGCCCTCTGGTAGCAGGCAGCAAGCAGTGGGCTGCAGCTGTGCCATGCTCCTGCCGAACCCACCGAGGGCTGCTTTGTTATCCAGCATTACAAAACATCACCCCTCCCTATTTGCCTGAGTGGACCCTGGGAACGGCTCACACAGGAGTTTGGGGAGAGGTGGGACCTCACGCGGAGCTGTTTTGCAGTGCTGTCCAGTGCCATCATTCAGAGCGGGCTCTTCCAGAAGGAACTGCAGGGCATGACGCTGCCGAACTTCAGGGGTGACGGGGGTCTGCTGAACTCCCGCACCATCATCACGGGGTGAGCGGGGTGTGAGTGCTGGCTCGGAGCACTGCAGGGGTTGGGCATTGCAGGCTGCTCCCTGGCAGCGCTCGGCCCTCGGGCTGTGCTGTCATTTTGTGATGGCTGCTTGCTGGTTTTTGCAGGCTGCACCTGGAGAGGTCCTGGCTGCCCACGCTGTCGGTGGCACTGGTGCCCGGGGCCGGGATGCAGTTGCTCATCAACGTGCACTTGGATCTCAGTGGCAACTGGTGAGTGTGCACAGCTCCACAGTGCTGCCGGGTGCACGGGTGTCCCACCACACAGCGCTTTGCGTCCTGCGTGGGTTCGCCTATGATAAATCCACAGGCAGCAGAGGATGGCTCATGGCCTTTGCCACAAATTAGTGCAGATGGAGGCTTTGCTGAGCGTCTCTGGTGAGTGGAACAGATTCCAACTCTCAGCCTCTCATTTGCTTCTTTCAGCTTGGTTGGCCTTCTCTCCGAGATAATACTTATCTCCCTGGAGGTGACCATTACCTCAAGCATCAAATGCCCAAATTTTGAGTCGGGTGCAGTCCATGTCATTGTTGATGACTGTTTCTGCATTGTTGGTACTGTAAAGATCAAGCTGCTCTCTGGGTAAGCGCTCGTGGGTTGATATTTTCCATTGTCCTGTGCTTTATCCCATGATCTGGACTGGCTGCCAGCGCTGCGCCAGCAGAGCAAGGGAAGAGATTCCTTTCCTGCTGCCAAGGCTGGTTCCTCAATGGAAAATTGGCTGTTGGAAGATGAGGGTTGACCTGCCCTGTTTGCCCATGGGCACGTGAATGATGACGTTTAGCATTAATTCCAGTGCAGTTTTCTTGGACCTAGGTAGTGAACTGATATCCAAGAGATACTAAACTGAAGGTGGGGGGGTGTTGCAGGAAAGCAGCCCCACAGACATGCCCTCCTCCAGTCTCAGCCTTTGGCTGCTGTAGCAGAAACATGTTGGGTGTTTGATCCATCGGTCTGATCTCTGCGGGGCTGTGTGATCCCATGCAAGTGCCCCCTCTGCAGCTCAGCCCCATTCAATTCCTAGCAGAAGGAACTTGCTGACTTCCTGCGTTGATGAATGCCACTTTTCAATTGATGGCTGGGAAATATTTCCTTTAGCTGGTTTTGAATGGCTCACTTTTCAGATGGACTGAATTTCTCCTAATTAATTTTTTTTTTGCATTGAATATTTTGGCACCATGCATTTTATTTCCATTAGTGATGGTTTGGAAGGCTTTGTCTGAGGAAACTGCCCACCTGCTCCAGGGCTCATACACTGGGTCTTAGCAGGGTGAAGGTGATGTGTGCAGGAGGGGAGCTGCTGAGGATAGGGTGGGTATGTGCATGCCCAGGTGGTTTGTGGTGGATCCTCAGATGCGTCTGCAGGCAGAACTCTCCCATAAATATCATGCTGCACAACGAGTCCGTGCCACATGTGGATTGAAGCACTGCTGTGTGTTCGAGCTCAGTAGTCCAGAAATGTATTGATTCTCAAGCTGAATGTCTCTGCAGTGCCTGCAGGCAGCGTGTAACCCAGAGCCATCTATTTAGCAGCAGTGAGGGAATGCTTCACAGCAGATTTCTCCTCTTGTTATTCCACATGTAAATTGTTTGTTTCCCATAACTAACATGGAATTCACAACAGCTTCACCTCCCCTTAACTACAGCACTGATTTAAATACCAGAGGGAGATGGCCAAGCTCAGTATATGCTGTGAGAAACTCGTTCCTTGCCCACAGCGATGTCTGCACACCCCGAGTGCTGCAGCCATGAGCCCAACCCTCCCCCCATGAGGCACACATCCCTTCTGCTGGTGGTGCTGGGAGGGACACCTGGGGCTGGAGCCGTGTGGACAGTGAAGGTCTTCTGCTCTGCTGCAGTGCCTGGGAGTTGTTGGCTTTTGGCTCTCATACATTCTCTTTTGTTTTTTTTTTCCCCACCTTTCCAGCTTACTGCCTCTATCAGTGCATGACGTTGTGCTCGGCCATCTGACAGCAACTCTGCCTGGTTTGGTAAGCCCAAACTCTGCCCTTCTCCCGTAGCTGAAATGCAGAAATACTGGGGATACCACACTGCAGGGCTGTAGCGAGCTGCAGCATGCTCCCGTGGTGGCAATGTGCAGTGTGGGCAGCCTGGCTGCTGCTGCTGCTGCACTTTGCCTGCAGTGTCCCCTGGAGCCCGTGTAGGCTCCAGGGAAACTCCATCACCCCAAGCCCATCCCAGTGCCTGCTGGCTGCCCCAAGGCTTCGTGCTGTGTGGCTCGGTGCCATCGGGGCTGCCAGGGCACCCATGAGCCGCCCTGTGCTGTCTTCTACTGCAGCTGTGTCCAGTGATAGATATTGTCTTCAACATGGTGAACATCCAGCTCCTGAGCACTGTGGATGGTAGGTCCCGGTGGAAGCTGCTTGCCGTGCTCCTGTGGCGGGATGCGCGCGGTCCCATGCTGCTACCCTGCTGCACTGGGGTTCTAAATGCTCCGAAGGCAGAGATTGACTCTGAATGAGAGCATCTCAGGGCCTCGGATTTCAGCTCCAAACTTTGGGCTATATCCTCAGCTCAGATCCCACAGAGTTTAATTTGGGGACGTTTTGCCTCTGTTGAGTGGCAGCAGTTTTACAGAGCACCCCGGAGATGTGGGTGCTTGGGGTGTGCTGCTCCCTCTGGCCGGGACCTGGGGCCGGGAGGAGCCGTGCATTCCCTGACCTTCACGGATGGTTTCCACATGCAGTGGTGATCCCAATTGGCCAGAAGGGGACGGTTCACTACCACCTGGCCGGCCAGCCATTCATCTCCGGTTCGTCCCTGATAATGGATTTAGATGTAAGTTAACCCTGGATATCGGTACCCGGTGCACCCTGGGCTTCTTTCAGCACAACCAAACAAGGGCCGTGCTGATGAGCTGTTCTGGGAACTCCAGCTAAATGTGCCAGCCCCTATCCTACCCCATCACCAGGTGACCGGGTGCTCCCTTTGGCTCTATTAGCAAACTTGCTGCATTCTGCCCACGTTGTTTGCAAGCTGCTTGGGAGGAGCAGTTGCCACTCCCCTTGCACTGCCTGAGTCTGTGGTGCAGCTTTTTCCCATCAGCTCCTTTCACGCGCTAAATCTGGAGGGAACAGCCCTGCACGCAGTGTGGGACCGCGTTGCCATTTGCTCGCAGGGCACGGTGCAGCAGAGGGGAGGTGGCATCATCCCCCACGACTCGTACTCCTCCGCCTTGCCCCCGCTGCTGGACGGGTTGATACTCATCGCCCTGCGCCAGGGCTTCCTCAGCATCCTGGTGGCCGTGATGCTCCAGCTCCAGCCGCACACCTTCCCCTGCTCGCCGGAAGCTGTGAGTGCCGCAGTGCTGTGTTGCACATCACCAGCCTCTCCTGCTGCTGGTGGCTCTCACCTGAATGAGTGACCGGCACTGCCCTACACTGGGGGGGCTTGGGACCGGCCTGGGAATGTGCACCAAGCGGCTGGGAACAGGGAATGGGGAGCGGGTGGGCGGTGCTGGGACCTGCAGAACGCCCACCTGGGCTGTGTGCTTCTCTCCCTGCAGTTCTCCGGGGCCAACCAGATGAGAGATGCCATCATAGCCCTTTTTCCCACTGGGGTGAGTGACTTTGGCTGGTGCAAGGGCTTGGGTAAGATTTGGGTAAGTCTTCCTGGGTCCGAGGCCACCTACACAATGCACCTGGGCGTGCACCTGGGCCATCTCTGATCCTCTGCTCCTTCCTCCTGGCCTTGGGGATGGAGCTGGTGCGCAGCAGCACAGCTTGGTGCTCTTCTCCTGCATGTGACCAGCTGCAGTCAACCTCCTCCAGTGCCCCTGTGTCTTCCCTTGTGGTTCACTGGGCTGGAAACTGCCCAGTGTCTCCCCACTGCTGCACGCTGTGGGTGCCTTGTGATGCTGCAGCCCCCGGTGCCTGTCTGCAGCCTCGTGGTTCTATTTCTCTCTCCTGTCTGGATTTGGTCTCCACACTTGTGTAAATCTGGGCTCGTCCAAGGTCTGTGTGACCTATGGGGAGCCCCACAGAGCTGTGGGGCTGTGTGGGTCCGTGGGCTGGGTGCGGGCAGCCACCTTTGTGTCCTCCATCCCTGCAGTGCACCAGCTGCCCTGCAGCCAGTCCTCTGAGCATCCGCGTGGAGTGTGAGGGGAACCCCCACCTCGTCTTGGAACCCAACAAAGCCACCATCAAACTGCCAGCCCTGCTCCAGGTGTTCGTTAATCGCCCGGATGGGTCCATCACCAGCCTGCTGTTCCTGAAGGCAGTAAGTGGGACACGAGGCACCCGGGCTGCCAGCAGAGATGGGGCTGCGGCATGGGCTGACCGTCTCACTGTCTGCTTGCAGGCCCTCAGTCTGAACGTCCGCCTGTCGATTGCCAGGGGCAGCCTGGTGCTGGGCTTATCCCTGGGCAGGTAGCCTGTTCCTCCCGTGGTGCCCAGCCTGGGGCTCTGCTGGAACTCAGGGTGCGGGGTCAGGGGAGTGGGGACACAGTATGGCAGGAAGGGACCACTGGTCCCAGGGGAAGCGCATCCTACCGGGATGCCCTGAGCAAGGTGGAAGCAATGGGAACGGGGCACAGTGAGGGAGTTCAGCCCCGTTCCAGGCTGCTGGAAGCCTCTCCTAGGCAATGTTGGCTCTGGAGCTGCTGTCTCTGGGGATTTTCCAATATCTGTGACCCCTCGATTTCCCAAATCAGAGAATTCCACACCTGATTGATGGCACAAAGTGGAGGAGTATTGCTCATCACAGCGGTAGGAGAGTTTTAGGAGCGCGGAAGGAAATCTGTGTCCATCTTATAACCAGGAGAGATGAGGCGGTCTGAAAAACTGTAACAGTGTCAGCTTGACTTTGATCCTGGGCAGCACTTCCAAGTGCCTCGTATTGGACATGAGTGATAAAGGAGCAAAGGAAAATGCTATCGTTAGTGCCAGTCAAGGCATGATTAAAGATTGGGAAGCATTTCTTACAGCGTGAGGTCTGAGGAATTCAAGCCATTTAACTTGTCAAAGAGTTAGATTTAGAAGCAACATTGGCACAGCCCATATGCAGTGATACAGACAATGGGAATGCATCAAAGGGCTTTTAATTCAATAGACAAAGGTATAACAAGATTCAATGGAAGCAGAAAAGAGAAACTCAAAGTGGAAATAAAGCAGAGGTTTTAGCTATGGAGATAGCAGTGTGATTGCAATGATAGATTGGGAGCTCTAGCAAATTCTCCAGAGCTCATGATCCTTATGTTTGGGCTGGGTGCTTTTTCTAGAAGCTCTGCTCTCAGCTAAACAGAAACTGATTCCTTTTCTAAGGTGAACAGCTACTTGGGCACAGGGGAGGAGGGGGAAGCCAAGAGCTTGTGTGTGCACTGTGGTGGTGCTGTTTCATTCAAGCCAGTGAAAATTAAGATTTTAACGTTGATTTATTGTTTTTCTTTTGCTCTTTTCTTCAGCAGTCTTGCAAGCGTGGCAGTGCCTGCTTTTTATGTCAGGACACTGCGGTCCCTTTAGGGACGAGGCTCACAGAAGTCCTTTGCCCATGGGCTGAGGAACGCAGTGCTGGGGGGTGTGGGGGCTGGGGGCCAAGCTCCTGCTGCTGACCCACTGTCTGACATGCCGTTGGCTTTTCCTTTCTGCAGCGTTTCCCTCATCTTGAAGGCATCCGAAATTGGCATCAGTGATGTAAGTCCCCCACCAGGAGGGCCCTTCCCACGGGGTGTGGAGCCCGTGTGCTGGGGGGCACAGTGCCGGGGGTCTGAGCTGTCAGCTGTGGCTCTGCATGCTGTGGCAATTATTTTGCTGCTTTTTATTACTATTATTATTATTATGCCTTTTCTAATAATGCAAATGCGAAGCCTGAAGTCTCTGTTTACTCAACCCTGCTTTGGGTTAAGCTCACACTGAGCTCCGGCTGAAATGTTACCCCTAGAACCCTTCCCAAAGGAAGCACCAAGTACAAACTGAGAAAGAAAAGTAGATTTCCTTAAAGAACAGGCCGTGTGCTGAGCCGAGCTCGCTGCTGCCGCGTGCGCTGCTCACGGTGCTGTTCCATCTCTGCCTCAGATCTCCAGCCTGAAGCCGCACTTCATTAATCTGCTGGTGGAGGCGTACCTGCCACCTCTCAATGGTAAGGGGCCTGGGGCAGCCCTGAGATTTGGAGCACTTTGGTCGAGGAGAGGGGGTGGTGTGTATGTGGCAGGGGGGGCTGCTGCGTCCACGCTGAGGCTGCAGCTGGATGCCCACCAGCCAACTCCCAGCACTGGGGCTGCGTGTCCCTGCACTGGGTCAGGCTCTGTCTGTCTCACAGCTGCTGCAGAAAATGGGATACCCCTGCCGCAAGTGTTTGGCTTTCCCCTGGAAAGGGCGAACTTCCAGATCTTGAAGGTGAGTGTTGGACGTGGCTCCGCCCTCCTGGAGGCGTTGGTGTGAGTTAGGTTGCTGGGGTTGTTTCTGGCACGTGGGTCCTGATGTGGCATGCTCCCACACAAAGTGCCCTGAGTCACATCAAACTCTAAGCCCTGCAGGGGAGGACCTGGGTCAACCTGGTGCCAACAAGGTGACCAGGAGCCAGCAGTGCATCCTTGTGGCCAAGAAGGCCAATGGTGGCCAACAGGGGGACCATGAGGCAGCAGCGTGCACTGGTGGCCAAGAAGAGGCTGGGCAGTGACGTGGCCCTGTTACTCTGCAGGGAGTGTTGCTGATCCGCTTGTGAGATGTGCAGGGTGCTGGCAGCTCTGGGCACAGCCCTGGGAAGAAAGAGGGAGGAGGTCCGGCCAGAATGGAGCGTTGGGACCAACGTTATCTTCTTTCCTTTCCTAAATGTACGTCAAGATTCTTGGTAATATTTAAGGCACTTCAAATTAAACTGGCTCACATGGTACTGAGACGCTTGCATAAGCCGACACCAGATAGGCAGCTCTGTGTACAAATATTTATTTAGAGAAATTAGGGTGAATTAGAAGTCACGGTTGTAGAAGTGACATGTGTGATGCTGCAGCTGAATTGTTAAATTCCTTGAATATTTGGTCTTTGGGAAAGTTGTTGTCAATGTAATGAAGAAGTGAACTTTTTGCATGTGGCTCTCCATGTGGATGGCACCATCCGTGTTGAGAAAAGTCCAAAGCGCCGAGCAGGAGCTCGGGATACATTTGTCATTAATTCCTTTAGTAATAAACATTCTTTCTTTTTCAGTGCTCAGAAGGTTTTTGATGCTCTCAGGGGTGCCCCTCTGTGCCTCCTCCTGGAGGATCTGGTCCCTCTGTGACAGTGCTATGTTGGGGTTCGGTTTGAAATCTTCCATCCCAAATTCCTAAGAACAACATTCTTGGATTGCTGGTGGCTCCTGCTGTTGGGTAACCCATTGCTAAAACACATGTAGAAATCAGAATGAAACTGAATTTCTGAACTGGCAGACACTGGGTCCTGTGTCAGCCAGGGTGCCCTGGGGCTGGATGAGCTCTGTGTACCCATGTCCCAACCTGGCACTGTGGGTCTGGCAGTGCCAGCCCGGTGCCAGGAGGGGCTCAGGGCACAGTGACCCTGGCTGCCAAGCAAATAAATGCTCTTCCTACTGCAGCTTATTCCTCTTGGGAAGCTAGGTTAAGATAT
Source organism: Numida meleagris (assembly GCF_002078875.1). Classification (NCBI taxonomy): domain Eukaryota; kingdom Metazoa; phylum Chordata; class Aves; order Galliformes; family Numididae; genus Numida; species Numida meleagris. Next base: position 10,156,747 of record NC_034427.1, read on the forward strand.
ATTAGTCAAAGAATAATGGTTGCAGCTCTACCAGCAAACTTTTATTAGGAACAGTTCCTGCTATTGCCAACCTCGGGCATTAAAATCATTAGTCAGGTCCCCAGGACGGGCATAGAAACCTTCAGGTTTTTTCACTCCCTGCAATAAATCAAACCGGCTTGTTTTGTTTCCTTTCCTATCCCCGAGTCTCTGAAATATGAGGTTTTCAAGTGCTTTTCAGCTGCTCCAAAGGCTGGAAATGATGTGGACAGGGAAAGCAGATGGATGTGTAATTAACACAGCTCCGTGGGCTGGGTGCTGAGTGCACAGCGAGCGGTGCGGGCACTCCTCCTGGACAGCACATGGGGACCCTATCCCCACCCCTGGCACTGGTGGCACTGTGGTGCAGGGTCCGCTGGGTGCTGCTGTCCACCCGCTCTGCTACAGCTTTGCCAGAAGCATGTTTTTGGAAGCACGACCGGCTTCCAGGCTAATATTAGAAACCATTGTACAGATGAACCGTGATTTTTTCTTTTTTCTTCTTTCTGGCCCGGCTCGCCAGCTTTTTGGTTCCCATAGTAACACTAGAAGTGGAGGAAAAGCCATGAAGTGTCTGTGGTGGGTAGGGGTGACACTGTGCCGCATAGGGCTGCCTCCTGTCCACAGGAATTAGTGGAATTTTGACGCTCCCTTGGTGAAATCTGAGGGCTGGGCATTTGTCCCGGCGCTCAGTGAGATGGAATTCATCCATCTTTTGGTGCATTGAGGGGAAAATAGTCGATACCGTACAGGAGAATGCAATATTAAAGGGAAATGTTTAATTAAAGCACGGAACATTGTTACAATCCATCCTCCTTGTGCACCAAAAACGCCAAGATCAGGGTGGGAAGAGGAGGACTCTAGTGCAATGCCATTGTCATCCTAAATGTGAGAAAGTGTTGCTTTACTAAAGAAATAAGATTCTTCACGTTTTGCGCGGTGAAAATCCACAAAGCGGAGCAGTCTTCCACTGCTTTCACCCAAATGTTGAGGCAGGTTCAGGCCGTGGTGCTCTGCAGCTTCAGGTTGCATGGGACCAGGACGTAATCCTAGAGACAGAGGGGAGCAGGCAGGGGCAGAGCACGCCCTGCTCCTCCTGGTGCACACTTTTGGCTTGTGCTAATGTGGTTTGTGAGGGATGCCCATGGAAAGCAAGGGAGCATGGTTCTGGGAGGAGAGGGCTCAGACTAGCTGTAGAGCTGGGAGGGAAGCCTTGCTCCTCTTTAAATCATCTATAGCAGGAGCTGCTTAAATGCCTTCTTGCAGGGAGCACTTTGAATGCGCTGCTCCTTACCTTGTGGATCACAACGCTGACGTCGGTGTAGGTGAAGCGGGACAGGTGCGGCAGGTGTACGCCTTCCCTCAGCACATCTGGGAGGAGAAATGGGGAAAGCAGACGGGGAAGTTCCAGCGGAGCGCTGCCCCGTGCCCAGCGCTGCCTGCAGGACGTGCCCGCCGCTCACCGTCCATCCACGCCGGCACCTGCTGGCAGACGGGGGCCAGGAACAGCTCCTCCAGCAGTGCAGCCTGCAGGGAGAAACAGGGAAGAGTCAGTTCCAAAGGGAGAGGGAAGAGGCTGGGGCTGGCCTAGCCCTGGTGCCCGTGGTGCGAGGTGGCTGAGAATGGCTGGGCTCAGTGCAGCATAGTTAGGGGGCCTGGACATGCTCCATTTCCTGGGGGTGCTTGAGGAACCTACCGGCACCAAGCCCACATCAGAAGCAGCCAGGCTGAGCTCAGCATCCCTGCAAAACAAAAGGCAGCACAGGTGTTGCTCAGCAGCCCTTTGGTTGGGTCGCTGGGCAGTTTTCTTGAGGCACCTGGGCTTGGTGACAGGCAGAGGCTCACACACTGGGCAGTGCCCGGCCAGCAGCACCCTGCAGCCAGGCACCTCCCACCAGGCAGCGGCGCTGCCTCTGCCCTGCACACAGCAGCACGGAGCTGGGGGAGCCCAGGGCTGCAATGAGAATTTGCTACGGGTCGTAGGATGCTCAGTGTGATGCGCAGCAACTGGGCACTTTCTTTTCTTCTCTCACCACTTCCTTTGGGCTAGAGCTACCTCTGCATGGCCAAGCTATCAGAGCTAGGGAATGCCTCGGACCGCTCTGCCTCTCCCATCCCATGCTATGGCTGTGCTGTGTCGCCTGATAGGCTGCACAGCACAGCCAGGCTTGTTACTCTATCACTGCTGTGGAGATCATCATCCGTGTGTCAGACACGCTGAGCTGCAGTCCTGCGGTCACATCCTGCGAGGACAACAGGGTCAGAGTGAGCAAACGGTGTCACTCCGGCTCAGAATGCTGGGATGCAGTGAAGCTGTCTGTGTGCTGCCCCTGCGAGGCACTGCACGCATCCTGCTCATGCAGGAGACCCATGTCACGGGGCACTGTGCCCACTGCAGTGCTCACTCACCGCGCTCACACTCAGGAAGCTCTGGACATCAGGTGAGCCCGCCCCGATGTGAACAGAGAGGAAGAGCTTCAGAGCTGCCCGGCCTTCCTCCAGCACCACCCGAGGAGAGCTTCGGAGTGCGGCGCTCAGCATGATGGGCAGGTCCTCGGGGTACAGGGAGCCCACCTATGGGGAAGTGTTTCCAGCCCGGCTGCCCAACAGTGTGGGGAGGGCAGTGGGGCATTGCCCCATGGCTGCAGGACACAGCCACGCACCTGAGGGATCTTCTGTGCCAGCGTGGTGGTGGTCAGCATGCTCTGGAAGCAAAGCGCAGCCCTTCAGCTGAGGTAAGAGCCCAGGGGGGGATGCGGTGCGGCTCCAGGGTGCTCAAGGGACATGGCTCCTTGGGGTGGGGGCACAGCAATTGCTGTCAGTGTGTCCTTCCCTCCTCCCTCCCCTGCTACTCACGGGGATGGTCATGTTGAAGGCTCCAGCCCTCTCCAGGGTGAAGTAGAGGCTGGTGTAGAAGTGCTCGGAGAAAGCCAGGATGAGGTGGGAATTGCTGGTGCTCACCAGCTCGGGCATGCTGAAGGGCACGGGGCTGACTGGCACAGGGACAGCTTCTCCCGCCACCTGGAATGACGTCTGCAGGGACACCGGGAGGGGAAGAAGGGCTGGGGTGCTCGGAGCATGCTGCAGGCACTCAGCAGCTGCTTGCCCAGGGCAGAGGCGCAGCGTGCAGCAGGGAGGTGGGTGCTGCAGAGCCCTGCCTCACCTGCAGGGACAGGGCGATGCCCTGCTTGGAGAACACGGGGGCAGCCAGCGGCAGGTACTGGAGCTGGCAGCTGGGGGTGACGGGGAACGGCGCTGCAGAGTGAGCAGAGGGACACTCAGAGGGGAGCAGAGGTGGAAGGCTGTGCCCGTGGCCCTCCTGGGTTTCCCAGAGGAATGCAATTCAGAGGGGGAGAGTAGGATTCATTTCTCATGTTGTTCTGCCCGCCCCACTCCCAGATTTCTGGTGCCCGGAGCTGCCGAGCTGCTCACCTGTCAGTGAGACCAGCTGCTCGTTTGGGAAAAGGAGCAACTTGGAGACGCCCAGGCAAAGCTACAGGATAAAGAACAAACCCAGAGAGGTGGGAGATGAATGCAGGGGCTGCCAGCACCATCCCTGGGTGTATCTGCTGCAGACCTTGCAGACCTTTTCTCCTGCTGCCTCCTGTCCGTGCAGATGTTCTCTTACCTTATCGACATCCACCTCCTTGTCCAGGATGGATCTGGAGGACTTGCTGGATGAAAGCAGCAGAATGGAGGAGGTTAGGCAGTGCCAGCTCGGCCAAGGGACCCAAAAAGCATTCAGAGACATCGTTATCACTACTTTCTGTCATCTGTTAAACTGTGACTACAGTTTGGAAACCAGAAATACTGAAGACGTGCCGCTAGTCTTGTACTAAAAATGTTCCTGCTCAGTGCTTGGAAACTTCTGCTCCCTTCTGAGAGAATGAAACCCTATTATGAGAGAGGTGAGGACAATGCTGCAAACAGAACAAAGCTTCCGCCTTGAAGCTAAAGTGTTTCTGTTAACCTTTGTAACCTTTCAGGTCAGCAATCAGCTCTTGGTCCTTCCTGCACAGCATTGCTTGTTGCTCTGTGTCTTTTCCCCTATTCACCCAACCCCATGCCCAAGGAAACCCAGGGCCGACCTTTCTTCCTTCCTGGTGCTCTGTGCCCGCACGGTGGGTCTGCAGGCAGAGGTCAGCAGCCGCAGGTTGCCATCGGGGCCCAGGTCCACGTGGAGGTCAGCCTGGATGGAGAGCCTGGCCGGCTTGGGCACGGCACTGCGGGGGGAGGCAGAGCTGGGGCTGCCCTGTGGTGCAGAGCTGTGCTGTTGCCCCACTGCCCCACACCACGGGTGGACGTGACTCACAGCAGGGGTGCGATGCCCAGCTCCACCTCGATGCCCAGCCGCAGCTCGGCCTCTGGGATGAGCGTCAGCTGCAGGTCAACCACTTTTACAGAGGTAATTCGGTCCCTGCTCGAGGAAATGTGGGTGTAAGGAGCCCTGTGCTGCTCCTGCCCCAGGGTCTATGGGATTGGTGCACTGCACCTGAGGGTGGCACCAGGGCCGATGCCATCAGATCCCAAAGGAGGAGCCAGGAGCTTGCTTCCATATAGACGTTTTAAACTGTAGTGTCAATTCCCAGGACAATTTTTGCTTTTATTTCTTATGATATTCCAGGTGCTCTGGCAAAACCCCCACGTGAAGCAGCAAAGCCCTGGGTGAGGCAGAGCCAGGCCCTCACCTGCTGGGGTCTGTGGAGCCAAGGAACAGGTCTGAGGCTCTCAGGGCCATCAGGTCCCATCTGAGGGCCACCTCTGCATGCGGCTTCGAGATTTCAGCAACTGCAAAATAGAGCAGACACCTTGTGAGATGCTCCCAAGCCTGCGATCCCATGCACAGGGATGGATGGTCTGAAATCTGCCCCAGTAGTGCACTCCCCCCTCTTCCTAAACCCCTCTATTTCCAAACGATGGCTGAAAACGATCCAATTCCCGGTGCAGCAGTATCAATGCGCTGTCCCACTGCATGGCTGGAAGGTGTCCCCCCCCCTGCCCCATTGCAGGCTGGGGGACACGTACTTACGGTAGCTCAATCCCAGGGGGGTGAGGATGCCCCCACAGTCGGGTGCCCTGGTGGTCTGCACAGGGTCCAGGAGGGCCAGGAGGGCACCCAGGGTGCAGAGCAGGGGCATGGCGCTGCCTGCGGGAGGGGGATGTGAAAAGCATTTTGGAATTGCTGGTGCACTGTAGGTTGTGATGCCCTCCACGCAACACGAGAACAACTCGTGTCTGTGTCAGCCTTGGCAGGGGAGGGCCTCCGCTCAGCGCCGACGCTCTGAGACCACCCAGGTACGCGCTCCCATCACTCTCACTGCGTGAACGCAACTTTACCTTTCCTGTTTGCTTCTCCCATCCTCCCGGGTCCGTCTGTGTCTTGCTGTGGCTGCAAAAAGGACTTGTGGTGGCTTTATATATCTGCCTAACTGGGGCTGGTGGGGGGCAGAAATTGGCAGAGAGGGCAGGAGGGGGCGTGCCGGGCGGCGGCGCTTTGTTTTCTGTGCCATTTTTATTGTTTCCCATAGACCTGATGACATTGGCCATCGTCCCAGCAGGGTGACATATGGAGCAGCAGGTGCTCGGGCAGCTTGCCTCCATTGTGGGGCTACTGAGAGCACAAAGAAAGGTCCCAGCTCCCAACTTGGAGGCACAACTGCTGCCGGAGGGGCTGCTCAGCCTTGTTGCAGCATCGGTAATCCCAGCAGCACTGGAGATGCATTTGCAGTGTTACCATCATCTAGAGGGGCACAAGTGCGTGGGGCTGAGCTGATGGGACAGAAGGGTGCTGCAGTGCTTGGATGTGGGTGTTCTGCTCTTCAAGAGCTGCTCTGGACCTGGCGGTCCCCGTGGAGGCTTAATGAGATGTCAGCTTCCAGCAGTGACTGAGCGAGTGACTGGCACGAAGGTGTGATGGGCTCCTCAATGGGAGTCATCTATAAATCCTACACTCCCGTTAGATGAGATGTAAATCTCCCTGTCTGCGCTTAGAGCCACTGAGTATATCACGGCGGGAGGTAACGACAGATTAAGCCCCGTGACATGTTTTATATGGAGATGAAGAGAAGAAATAAATTCCGTGGTGCTGCAGGATCCCAGCAGGGTGGGCTCTGGGTGACATGGGGCAGCCACAGCGCTGCCTGGGGTTCCCCCCGCTGCCCCCAGCTCCTCCACTGGCACTTGCAGGAGTTCCATGGATCTGGGGAGCAGGTGGCTCATCCCAAGGGACACTCACACCCCATCTGTGTCCCCAGAGGCAGAATTCATCGTCAGCAGATCGGTTTTTCTCTTTCAGATGCCACACGTGAAGCTCTGTGGGCCCCTTCTGAGTGTTGAGCAATAGGGTCAGGAGCTCCACCCCACAGCTGCGGCGCCGGCGCTTACCCCAACCTTCAGCTTACTAGTGAAATAATTTGTGTTGGAAGGTGGACGAAACACGGAGGGATTAGCTTTATATCACAGTAAAGTACATCACATTACCCAGCTCCTTAATCCGTTGTTTTCTCCTCTTTCTCAGCCAGGGCTCTGCATATAAGGGCTGGTGGGAGCTGCCTCCAGCTGATTGCCTCTTTGTGTCCCTTCAGCCTCCGGAGCTGGACGCACGCTGGTGCCAGCTGTGACCATGCTGTGGTGCCTTTTGCTGCTCGGGGGCTGCCTGGCTGCATCACCAAGGGCTGGGGGTTCAGGGGCTGTCCTCAGGATGGATGTCAGAACCATCGGCCACGGTAAGTCAGAGCAGGGGTGTGTGCCTGCTGCAGCAGGGGTGTGCTACCAACCCTGTTCTACGGGGGTGATGAGTTCTCTCTGCTCCAGCATTGTCTCCCCACCCCCCACCCTGGGGCATCTGTGCTAAACCCCTTCTGCGAATGTTCCAGCGATCTCCACCGCACTGAACGAGAGCGATGTTCTCCAGAAGCTGGGAGAGGGAGCGACAAAAAAAAAGGCAGATACGAAACCCATCAAAGGCATCTCCGGGTGAGTGATGCTCAGCAGCCTTTCACCGGGAGCCTGAATCTGGAAATCGCAAAATAAAAGCAGAAGGTTTGGAAGTGTCAGCCCGGAGGCAGAAACAAATCACTCCCCGCTAACAAGCGTGATATTGAAGGCGGTGATTTTCTGCATGGCTGTGTCTGCAAAGGGGAAACTATAACTTTAAGGCAACAAAGCGTGCCGGCTCCTGCTTCCAGCTGGCGGGGGGGTTGGTTGCTGTCCGGCTGTACCCCCCTCCCTGAGCTTTTCCTCTCTTTTCCCCCAGGCTGAAGGTGATGGAGCTCCGTGCCACGGAGGTAGCGCTGCAGCTCTCGCCCGCTGTGGGGATCTCCATGGATGTGCTGGTCCAGATGACCCTCAAGGGGAAAAGGTGGGAGAATGGTACACATGGGGGCTGCCGGCCATCAGGGGAAGGTTATCCCATGGTAATGATGCTCTGTCCTGTGCAGATTCATAGGAGGAAAAATGGAGATCCCGGTGGCCGCCAACCTGAGCGCCAGCAGCCGGATGGTGCGGGACATGCAGGGCTGTCCCCGGCTCAGCACCGGACGCTGCCACGTGGCACTGCTCTGCAGCTGGACCAACGTGCCCCCCCGGTGAGGGGGGGCAGTGCCTGGGAATGGGGTTCTACAGAGCTCGAGCTCTTTTCACTACAAATATTCATTTATTGAAGGCCCTGTTTTTTTCCCACTATGAAACCCCAACTGTTTTACAGTTGAATCCAGGCTGGCCCTATCTGTGTCATCCCATGCAGCACCCATTTTTGGCCAAAGTCCTTGTGGAAGTGCTGTGCTGCTTTCAGGCTTGTTTAAAGCCAAAAGATGGCATTCCTGAGAAAAGTTTTCTATATGGGGAAATACCTTCTGCTGCACACCAGGCATGCTTTGGCCTAATCCATGCCAGCTGGGTGTCCTTATCACCTGACTTCCTGGCATTTCGGTCTGCAGTCAGCACGCATTGCCTCGTGGCCATGCTGGCTGATGGTGTGTTCTCTCTGCCCAGCATGCTGCCCCTGGTCGTGAGCACCCTCCAGAAAGCGCTGCGCGACTTGGTGAGTACTGCTCGGTGCTGCACAGCATCTCCTTGGTGGACTCCTGTGCCTGCTCTGCTGCTCACTGCTTTTATGGCAGGGAGCAGATCAGCTGGTGGGTGTGGGATGGGATGCTGCATTTGGGCATAACTCAGCCAAGGTGAGCCTGCCTGGGTAATTAGGAGCAGAGAATGCCAGTGTCTTGGGGCAGGAGCTGTGCAAGCCTGACTGCCATGGAGCTGTGCTCCACCCTGGAGCTGCCATGCACGGTGCTCTCACAGCTCTCTTCTCACCCTCCAGCTGTGTCCAGCCATGGACATGGTGCTCGACCTCGTGAACGCAAAGTTTGCCACCATGATGTGTAAGTTGGCACCTGTCCACCCCTCCACTCACCTGTCCACCTCTCTACCTATGCCCACCCCACCCACTGAGCCCTTGTGTTCTTCCCACCCCCACACCTGGGTCAGACCAGGATCAGCCCTTGGTGGGGCCAAGTGTGTGCCCCTGTTCAGGCGTGGGAGTGCATGGCATCACCTGGCATGGCCGGCACTGGCAGGGAGGGAGCAGCCTGGAGCTGCTGTGGTGCTGCTAGCACAGCTCTTCTGAGCCCCCCCTCACCTCCCTGCAGATGCTATCCCTCTTGGGAATGCTGGGATGCTCCAATATGCCCTCCTGAATCCCCCCACGGTGACAGAAGCATTCATCCAGCTGGAGCTGAAGGTAAGATGCACTCAGTGCCCTGTGCATGCCCCAAATGCAGACCCTGCAAGTGGACCTGTGCTGACGTGGCTCTGTCTGTGGGCCCTTTCAGACCATTCTCCGCAGCAAGGAGGGAGAGGAGGTTGCCCTGCCCACAGACCTGCCACCTCTCACTTCCTTCCCCCCAAAGAGGGAAGCTACCACCCAGCTTGTGCTGGCTGCGAGCTTCCTGAATGCTGAGCTCTCTGTCATGCAGGCATCCTTTGGCCTGAACATCACCAATGGCATGGTGGGGTAACCATGCCATTCTGCAGCCCCTCCCCACATTGATCCCCCCAGCTGTGTGTTTTATGTCCCTCTGACACTTCCTCAACAGGTTCTGGGGCTTCTCCCGCTGGTGACCACAATGCTGGGAGCCCTCATCCCTGAGGTGGGTGTACTTTGTGCAGTCCTGCTGCTCTCTGGCCATCTCAGGCCATTGATGGTGAGGGCCAGTTTGGTGCTTTTTGTGTTGTATTAGCAAAAGTGGTATGAATAACACTGATGAGCAGTGAGGACCATGTTGTCCAGTCACCATGGACTTTGGTGAATGGTCCTGATGCTCAGCAGTCACCAGTACAATCCCCAGGGCAGAGAACTGGGAAGCAATAGGAATGTCACCCTCTGCTTGGTTTTCCCCAGATCTCCAGCATGCTGCCTCCATCCCGGCCGGTGGTGATTGAAATGCAAGAGGCGCAACCACCGCTGGTGACAATAACCCCAGAGAAAAGCACCGTGCACCTCTACAGCACTGCCGAGTTCTGGGCTTCCACTCCTGGCTCTGCTCCTGAATCCCTCTTTGTCCTGGATGTGGTGAGCTGAACGCTTTGGCAGCGCTGGTGGGATGTGGTCACCCCTGCAGCAGGGCAGCAGGAGGTGTGGGGCGAGGGGCAGGGGCTGGACCCGCTTGCATGCACACATATCCCACTGGGGACCCGCTCCCCTTTTCTCCCTGCAGCACTCTGAGCTGGGTGTACGGTTTGCTGTCGCTGAAGAGAGGCTGCAGTTCTCCCTGATGCTGCACAGGTAACAGCACAGGTCTGTCTGCCCAGTGCCACCACCAGCAAAAGGACAATGCTGCAGAGGGGCCATGCTGCAGAGGGACAATGCTGCTGGAGAGCAGTGCATCTCACACCTTGTTGGTGCACTTCCATCTCTCCATGTGGATTTTAAGTGGTTGATACTAGCAGCTATTTCAAAAGAAAGACAAATGTTCAGCATGTCAGAGTGCAGCCAAACTAAAACCTATGGGGGTCTTGGAGGTGTGTGAGCTGAGGCCCGGGGGTGATGCCGGGCAGGGCAGTGGGTGCACTGTGCTCAGAGTGGGGTGAGCAGTGACCCCATGCTCCTGTCCCCGCAGCCTGTCCCAGGTGGCCGTGGTGAATTCCTCCATTGGTGCATTCAATGTGAGTCCTGGGGGTGTGGGCATGGCTCTGCTCTGTGGGTCTGAACGCTGCTGGGCTTGAGGAGGATTCCATCCCCGGAGCCCGGCCCCCTTTCTTTCATTATGAATAACTAAAGAAAGCCAAATTGAATGCTGAAGATGAAAATTTCAAGGGAAGATGTTGTAAACGATAAATGAACTGCCACAACCATTTGCCCGCGAGCACAAACGCTCAGACCCTTCTCCCTGCTCGCAATGCAATCAGCGTGTGCATTCCTGGGAGGTCTGGGCCATAAATGACAGCTGAGCTCTGGGCTGCCCAGCACCGCGTGTGCTGGGTGCTCAAGCGCCCAAATCCTGCTCCCATCCCATCACAGCAGCAGAGCCACACGGGGGGGTTGGGGGGTGGTGAGCAGGGTCTGTCCTTCTGCACGGGGCTGGGTGGTGAGGAGGAGGCACTGGGTACCCACAGTGCTGCAGGTGTGGGGAAGGAGAGCCTTTTCTGGCAGCTTGCACTGAAATTTAGAACTTCTCAAATGTTCCCATTCATCTTGGGGTTGCAGGGGGGCCTGTGCAATTTTCCCGTGATTTGAGGCCGCACTGGGTGAATTAATGGAGGGGAGCCTGACAGGTGTGGCTGCCGGCGTTCGGAAAGATGGGCTGCGTCCATCACCCCTCTGTGTTCCAGGTGCTGTCGCTGAGAGGAGCCCTGGCAGACATTATTCATGTGGCTTACGTGCCATCCATCAACAGTAAGCATGCTACGGCTTCATCGGAGGGCTCGCATTCTGCACAGGGAAAACGGTCCTCATTTCTTTGCCTACAGCCTGTTGTTATCTGCTTTTGGAAACGGCATTGGCTGGCTGGCCTTGCCCTCGGGGGCAGGGAGTGATGGCTCCCTACTGGGCAGATATCCCATGGCAAAGCACTGTTAAAGCAGCCTGCCATAGAACATCCTTTTATCTGCTGAACTCCTATGGAATGTGTGTCAAGGGACAGGACCTCATTTGTGCCATTGTACCCAACCCAGCCAGCACCACCTGCTGATGCCTGGGTCTGGTCCCCACCTCCCACCCCTGACACCCCCTCCCCACCTCTTGCAGGAGCACTGCGAGGAGGGGTCCCGCTGCCCCCGCTGCTGGGCGCCCCGTACCAGCACGTGGAGCTCAGGCAGATGCAGGTAGGCACAGCGTGGGGAGCCGGGAACCCCAGGCAGCTGAGCCCTCATCCTCCACACCCACTGCCATGGAGTGATGGAACTCTGCCTGTTGCTTTTTCTCTTTAACCCACAGGATGGGCTGGTGCTGGACGTGCCCGTGGCAGAGCACTGATGAATGAGGAGGGACGGCTGCACCCGGAGGGTGGGAGGGGGCTGCGCTCCTGGGGGCTCCTTCCTCTCCCCTCGGCTTTTCAATTTTTCAGCTCTCTGAGCTAAAATAAAGAGAGCTGGTAGCCCAGTGATGGACTCTGGTGCTGCGTGTTGGATATTAGGGGAAATTTCTTCTCCAAAAGAGTGGTGATGCTCTGGCACAGGCTGCTCGGGGAGGTGGGTGCTCACCGTCCCTGGAGGTGCTCCAGAGCTGTGGAGATGTGGCACTTTGGGACACAGTCAGTGGGCACGGTGGGGCAGGTTGCAGTGTGTTTTAGTATTTCAGGAGCACCTCCTGCCACGGCCATCAGCTGCAGTGCAGGTATCGATCCCGAGCGTATCGCTCACTTATTGCTGGATAATTACATGTCATTAGTAGGTCAATAAACAGCTTCGATCCCCATTTCATCGAGCCAACACGGGTTGAACATTTTTTCCCAGTGGCAGGTGGTTGGTGTGGAACTAAGATTATCTTTGAAAAAAAAAAATCATTGCGTTTTTAAGAACATGTCCTGGAGGACACTGTGCTGCGAGGCCGGCAATGAAAACCCCATTTGTTTTCCTCTGCGTGCTGCTGGGTGCTCGGGAGGAATGGTCCCAGTGGTCACAGCTCCCTGCGAGGACGGCTCTTACGGTGCTGTTACGGTGCCTGCCCTCCTCAGTGCTGTGCGAATGTTCTCAAAGCCAAGCCCGTTTTAAAAAATGCAGAGAAAAAGATTTTCCTTATTGTCCTTGGGTTAGCCAATAAAGGACCAAACCGTTTGGGTTTGGATTTCTCTAAGATGAAATACGGATCTGGATGCAGCTCTCCAAGGAGAAACCAGAGCTGTGCATCTCAGGTGGCACCGGTTTCGCCTGCCATGGAGCACGTCATGCAGTGCCAGGCTGTGCTATCACGTAACCTGTTGCAGCCTGCAGCCTTGGGTGGCCGCTGGGTGCAGCGCAGAGCCCTTGGGCCCCTTCCTGAACCATGGGCAACGTGATTCCCTCTGTGCTGGTGCAAAAGGAGAAGGGGTGGGGGCCCTCACCCCAGCAGCGAGGGGACCCCCTTGCAGCCACCAGCTCCACCTGTCACCCCAAAGCTATCACAGTCCCAATTCCCCACAGTCGTGGTATCGCCCACGTTCAGGCAATGCCTGTTCTGCTCACATCAAGATCTCCAGTGCTGGTTGGGGCTGCTGCTGCCCACCCTCACCCCTCAGCTCCCCGCTGATCCAGGCGTCAAAGCGGTATTTGTCCACTTTCTTCTCCCTTTGTTCTGCTGTACTCGGTGTGTCTGACTTCCCACACTGATTTGGCTCCGGGTTCTGCGGGCTTTGAGAATCGCTTTGGTGAGTGCTGGACCTTGAGATGTCATTCTCTTTATGGGAACCTGCATTGGTTTATCTAAAATATTTGGTCATCAGAGACCTCTGCATTCAGCGGTGCGACGCCCCGTTGCCATCAGGTCTGAAGGGTCACTGCACAGGAGCTATTTCCCAGTGCCTGCTGCCGTGTGTTGACCATCGTTGGGTCTTTACGGTCAGTCAGCCTTCCTAGCGTGATTGATTGCCCAAAGAGCGAAGCGGTCCAGGAGGGATGACAACGTGATACCATCTTGTTAACAGCTCTCTTCCATCTTATCAAATGCCACGATCTGGCAGTGACAGCCCGGCTTTGTGCTCCGGGGGTGCCTGAGTGATCAGGTTGCAGCACAGTGACAGCTCCATAAGTACTTTGGCACCTTTGTCATCCCCTCCTTGGCCTCTAGCTAAGGTATTTCTTAAAGCTGGAATTAACGTGTGACAGAAGCTGGCTAATCTCCTGGAAATACTTATTTCCAAGTTTGCAGAAAGTATTAACTCTGAGAAAGCATTTTTCTGGGCTATTACTCCTCCAAGCTGGGGATCAGCCCATCTAACCTTGTCCTTAATCATTGTGGCAGCAGAGTGAACAGTTCATGGCTGTCCCCTGGGTTGGGCAGTGTGTCCCCTCCCAGGGGCAGGCTGCAAGGTGCAGGCGTGAAGTGGGGCTGTGTGGGTCTGCAGCCCCCAGAGGAGAACTGTTCTGTTCTGCCCCAGAGCTCCTGCTGTGGAGCAGCTCGAAGAGCAATGCTGGGGCCAGGAGTGAGGGGACAGGGAGAGAGCCATGGTGACTGTGGATGCACGTGACATGTGCTTTCCTACCATGGTTACTCATCTCACCTCCAGTCCTGCAGCACGTGGAGGCAGTGATGGGCTCAAAAGTGACGTCTGAGTCCACAATCAGACAGAATCTATAAGCTCAGGGTATCCATAAAGCCATGACACCCGACCCATGTGCCTTATGGCAGCGTCACTACTCCCTGCCAATTCAATGCCTCCTTCTGCTCAACTACCAAACAGGTTCTGAGCCATTCAGGTCACTGCTGGTAAGCGGTGGGTGAGGTCACAGGTTCTGGGTACATTGGGTCTTGCCTTGTAGGCTCAGTGAATACCCAGCTCTGATACCAGCCCCATGGTCTGCCATGGCACTGGGATGAATCTGGCCCTTCCTTCAACATCCCTAACACATGGCACGTACTCACTGCATCTCTACCCAGTGTTTTGACACAGTTTTCTGGCAAGGCCTTAATTTCAGATGGAGAAAAAAAGAGTATTTTACCAGGGCATGACTTTAAAGCCACGTCCACATCTTGATACAGCCCCAACCCACACTGCTCTAACCCAGAAGCAGTGTGTCCACATCCCGTGAGCACTGGCACCCAGTGCTGGACTGACGTCTGCTGCTACAGCTACTGGTTGTTGCTCAACAATTTACCCAACTCCTAATATCTATAAGGAAATATTTGCAGTGGAAGTCACCAGAAACCATGTCTTGTTTGTTTTGCTCCCCCCTAATTATTCTGGATGCCCTCGGTGACATCGTTTGCCTCATTCCTATTGAAAAGTCCTGTATATAAGGATGCATGCTGTGGGTCGTCTGCAGAAGGCAGGGACAGCGGCTGAAGACATCCTTGTTCTGCAGAGATCGGTTGGGTAAGAGCAAAACTATTCCTCAAAAAGCACGCTCTTAGCTTCTGCTTCTGCAAACCCCAGTGCCTCCCAAAGGAGAAGCCTTGATGTGAGCTTATGGCTGTGGACTTTTTAACAAAAACTGTTATTCTTGGCTGCTGCAAGAGGTGGAGAGGTGCCAGGAGCTTTCTCTCTGATTTTGTCTTCTCTGAGAGGCATTCCTCCTTTTCTATCCTCCTTCCTCCTCCTCCTTGCTACAGCCATCAGCTGGTGCTCACTGTCCAGCACTACACTGATGCCAATTGCTTCCAGTTACCAGGACTGAAGATGGGTGTGTTCTGGGTGGTTTTCCTCACCTGTGGCCTGCTCACCTCTTCTCAAGGACTTCCTGGGAGTGCCCCGGTGTCTGCCAGGGTGGATAAAGGCGTGCTAGAAAGTGGTAAGTGTTTGGAAGAGGCAGGATTTTTCTCCATTTTGAGACCACTTCTGCTCTTTCTGTCTCTTGACCATGTGCAGAAAATCAGAATATGGTTCAGATCCTTTCAGGCTGCAGTGACAATGCTCATAATTTGCATTTATAAAGCACTTTGAAGATAGAACTAAAGATGCTGTGCAGAGGCTGGAGCATTACCTCTGTTGTGTGAAGGAGAGAAAAAGGGGCAGAGATGAGGGGAAGGATCAGCCAGGCTGACACAGCATATTTGTGTGCTGGGTGCACATGGCTCACGGTGACCTCTCATCCATTTCTTCAGCCATTACAGGGTCGCTAGCCAATGGCAACCTTCTCCAGGGGCTACTGGATGGTCTGCTCGGCGCCGATGGACTTCTTGGTGGTCTGCTAGGCCCCAATGGACTTGTTGGTGGTCTGCTTGGTGGCGATGGACTTGTTGGTGGTCTGCTTGGTGGCGATGGACTTGTTGGTGGTCTGCTTGGCGGCAACGGACTTGTTGGTGGTATCCTAGGTGGTGATGGACCTGCTGGTGGTCTACTTGGTGGTGATGGTCTTGTGGGTGGTCTCCTTGGAGGTGGTGGACCTGTTGGTGGTCTCCTTGGTGATGATGGTCTTGCGGGTGGTCTTGTTGGCGGTGATGGAGCTGTTGGTGGTCTCCTTGGAGGAGATGGACCTGCTGGCAGTCTCCTTGGCGGTAATGGAGCTGTTGGCGGTCTCCTTGGTGGTGGCGGACCCACTGGCGGTCTCCTTGGTGGTGATGGCCTTGTGGGTGGTCTCCTCGGCGGCGGACTCCTTGGTGGAAGTGGTAACAAGGGTCAAGGCTCGCTTCTTGGAGGAGATCTCCTTGGCAAGGACGGTCTGCTGGGCACCGTGCAAGGACTCACAGGGTGAGTGAGAGTGGGAGATGCGTCCCCGAGCAGCCCTCCATCACTGGACATGCCTGTGGTCTGGACATGGGGCCTACCTTCTCCTCCTAGGGCGAGTTCATAAATGAGGGTTCAAAAATGGGGAGTTTCTGCCGCAAGGCTGCATGTGCTCATCACGAGCTGGCCCTGGCTGGAAGGGAGCCCCACTGGCCCAGGGTGCAGGGGACCCCAAGGTTGCAGCTCTGTGACCAACTACAGCACTGGGGGCTGAGAGGACCCCAGGAAAGTAAGAAGTAGAAAATATGTTATTTACTGCCTTTCCTCGTTCCAACTCCAGGCTGAGAATTGTGAACATCACTCTCCCCAAAATAACTCTGCGCTTCCTGCCAGGCATTGGGCTCCAGCTGAATATCTACACCCAGCTGCTGATAGATGGCAATGGGTAAGGAGCATTCACTGGGGGCACAGCTCAGGGCAGGGGCTGCACCATCTTGTTGGAAAGTAGATGGCTACAAAACCTTCTGAGATGTGTCCCTTTGGGCTGTGCAGTGCCGTGGGCGGACTGCTCCAGCTCCAGGTGGAAGCAAACATCACTGCAAGAGTGCGGCTGGTCCAGGACAAGTCAGGGGCTCTCAGGCTGGTGGTTGAAGACTGCAAGACCCTTCTTGGAGACATCAATATCCGTGTTGGGTAGGTCTGCGTGGGAGTTTTGGGTGATATTTTGGCACTGATGTACAAACCTGGGTGGTGCAAGCAAGGCCTCATATTTCTCTTGTGCAAAGCACACTTATTTTCCAGCTGCTCACCCTTTATCCCATTTTGTTTCTTATTTGCCTGTTACCCAGACCCAAAGTGCCACTTGTGGAAAAAACCTTAAAGAGTGTCCTTGGGAACGTGCTGCCCAGGCTGGTAAGTCTGGGCGATGAGCATCACTGCTGCCGGTGGCCAGGCTGTTTGCACAGCTGCAGGCTCACCTGGGACACCCAGCCCCACTGCCACCACCGCCCCTTGGAATGTGAGAAATGTGCTCCTGTACACCCGTGGCAGTGCTGAGTCCTGCCCCAGACACGCAGTCCCAGTGCAAGCAGGAGGGGGTGACGAGCCCCCAGCACCATGCAGCCACACTGCACCCTGCCGTGTGCTGGGGGTCCTGACACCCCTCTGCTTCCCCAGCTGTGCCCCGTCGTTGACACCGTGCTGGGCGTCGTGAACTCATTGCTGGGCTCTGTTACCTGTAAGTGCTGGAGGCTCCCTCCTCCTGTCCCCCTGTCCGTGTGCCCTACCAAGGTCTGCCCTGCACTTAGCAGTTTTTGCTGCAGAACAGCGCTTGCAGCACCTTATCTGGCCAGGCAGGCTGCAAGTGGGGGCTGCCTACAGTCCGGGGTCTTTGGGGACTGTGGTACTTGGGGGCAGCTGCTCCTCGCGGGTTAGATGATCTCCTCCCTGTGTCTTGCAGCTGTGCTCCCTCTGGGGGCTCTGGGAAATCTCCAGTACACGCTGTCCTCCCTTCCCATCATTGGCGACAAGTCCATCCAACTGGATCTGAACGTAAGCGCTGCCTTTGAGTCGGCGGGTTTGGGTAATTCACCCCGGTGGGGTGGCTGCTTGTGGATGAGTGCTGGTCCCCGGCTCTATGGGAGGGTGTTCACAGAACAGCACAGCCCAGCCAGCCCCGTGCTCCTTCCACCGCTGGGTCTATGTCTGTTCCATGTTTGCTAATCCGTGAGGGCAGCATGAGACAGACCAGCTGGACGCTGGCTAATTAAGCATGATTGCAGCACTCACAGTGTCACTCGTGAGAAAAGCCCAGTGTTAGCATTTTGTACAAGAGCAGTGGGTCACCATTTATAAAAAGGTTCCGTTTGTGAGCGGTTTGTAAAAGATGGGTATGTAATTAATAGGGATTATAATTGCACAAGAGGTATTGTCAGTGCGTCTTACTGATCAGCGGATGTCACAGTGCTTTACGCAGAGAGCTGCAGCAAATGCAACCACTGCCTGTGCCAGAGCAGTCGAAAGCAGCTGTGCATTGATTACTGCAGTGCTGATTAATGACACGGGTGGCCCCGCTTGTGCCAACATCCTGCCCTGTTCTGTCCCTGCAGCTCCTCCTCAGGGATGCAGAGGGCAACGTGGTGGAGCCAGCAGGAGGTCTGTCGATGCCCGTCACCCTGCCACCAGCCTCAGGTCCCGGGGCTCAGCTGGGGCTGTCACAGGGCGTGCTGGGTGCCGTGCTGGCGCTGGCACAGAGGCAGGGAGCCTTCAGCATGGACATCTCCAGCTCGGCAGTGAGTCGGGGCCGGGTTTAGGGGTGCTCCCACCGCCCCCCCGCCTGGGCTGACCACCATCACTGTTCCCACAGGTGCCCAACAGCATCCCGCTGACCACCTCAGCCCTGCTCTCAGCCTTCCCCCAGGTCAGCCCCCTTTATAACATCGGTGATATTTGTGTCTCTGAAGCCCAACCCCAGCCGTGCCAACGCTCTGATTGCACTTCTCCCTCCAGCTCAGCACCGTATTGCCCGGGTCGCTGCCTCTGGCATTGCGTGTACGCCTGGCTGATGCGCCCGTGGTGGCCCTGAGGGACGGGAAGGCCACTGCCACCCTGCGAGCAGCCATCGACGTCCTTGCAAACCGCCCTGGCTTCCCCCCGCAGACCCTCTTCACCCTGGACTCGGTGAGTGCCCTGAGCTGCTGCCTCCCCTGCACCTCGGGAGCACACTGCCCAGCCCCGCTGTCATGCCCATACCCGAGCAGGTGAAACTTTTGGTGAATAATTCCAAATCCTGGGGGGGAAATCTGTGATGCCATCTGTCCCCAGAAATGTTATTTCTGAGCACAGACGGGTGTTTTATCACAGCTTGAGTTACTTACAAATATTCTGGGTTGTCTTTGAGGGAAAATAACTTCCTTTCTGCTGTTGTCGCAATGGCAGGACATCGTTCTGGACGTCACCCCGTCCGTCTCCGGTGGCCGTCTGCGCATCGCCCTGGCTGTGGACAGGTAGAGCCCTGCTGGGGGCACAGGGGCTGGGTCTGACCGTGGGTAATGGGGCTACACGATGCGGGTGTGAAGGGCTCAGAGCCAGCACCAACCTCAGATGAAAAGCTCACCCGAAGACAGGAAAGACTTCTGTAGAAACGGAGTTGTTTTCAGATTCATTCCACCTTTGTGTGGATAGGAAAAATTCTGGACCGAAAAGGGTGTGAGCGCTGTTCAGAATGCTCAGCAGCAGCCGCTCCTGCGGCGCTCCTCCATGTTTTTATCTTTTGCAGAGTCAACCTGAGACTGGCATCCTCGCAGCTCGGCCCCATCAATGTAAGTATGTGGTGCAGCGCTCAGCTCTCCCCAGCACCGCCACTCGGGCACTGATTCGTGCCTCCTCCCCCCGCAGGTCTCCCGGCTGGAAGGATGGGTGAAGGACGTCCTCGCAGCTGCATACACGCCTGCCATCAACAGTACGGCGGGGGATGAACCCCCCATCCATGCCCAGCCTGTAGCCCCCTCCCTGGCTGGCACTTTTGGGGTTTCATCTCTGCTGAGCCGCTCTCTCTTGGTCTTGCAGATGCTGTGGGCATGGGGATCCCGCTGCCCAACATCTTCAACACCAGCTTTGAGAACGGCCAGGTGGACGTGGCTGATGTAAGGCTAGTGCCTCCCTGTCCCAGGGAGCTGCTGTTCCTCCTGTGGGGCTACCCTGTGCAAAGCTGGGCTGGTGGGGTGTAGGGAAGAACCGGGGAAACCCAAGGGAGAAAACTGAATCATTTCTGTCCTTCTTCCTGGCAGAACACTTTCGTGATCAACCAGAGCAGAGTGCTCTAAAACCATCTCGTACTGGAGGAACCTCCACTTTGCTCCTGGGATGAGACAGACAATTCCCCACAGAACCCTGGCCATCCCCAGTTGCTTTGTCTTTATTTTCTCCTGGGCACCATCTCGGTTTATCACCGTGGCCCCAGAAGAAGGGCTGCTTCAGCTCTGTCCATCCTGCTGCAGCCCAAACTCCGGCACGGAGATGCTGCTCAGCTGCTGGATGTCAGGGGGGACTTTCTGTGGCCAATTCTAACACCCAAAGTCTGGAACCGCAGCTGTTGTTTAGGTATCGATGTTCCTCCCAAATTGCTCTTTCAATAAAGTCCTTCACTGCGTCAATATTTCTCTCTGAATATTCATTGGATGTGAGTCTCCAGCTGCCAGGGCCCATTTGCCTCTGCAGTGCCCCTACACCATACGGCCACAGAAAAGCAAAGCAGTTCAAGGAGAGGGCCATATCCACGGCAAAGAATTTGGTACGCTGGCAGCTTGGGGAATGCATTCTTGAAGCTCAGGGCTGTGGGCAGAGGCAGCATGATCTGCCTGGAGCATGGGGAGCAGGGCTGAACTTCGATGGCAGAATGGGAGCAGAGCAGATGGGTCGGAAAGGAGCAGCACCACTCCCCTTTGGAGTAGGGCGCAAGCTGAGCTCTGCATTCCCACCTCTTTGTTTCCGGATGTATTTTCCTCCTGTTATGTAAGATGCACTGGATAGCTTTAGCTGGGATCTGAGCAATGTATTGTATCTCAGGGAGGCATTAGCCGTCCAAGACATGAGGACAAAAGCACGCTGTGATCTGCAGGCTGGCACCCAAGCTGTGTTTCTCAGCATGCAGGCACTTTCCTGCAGCTGCAGAAATGCATTCAGGGCTGGGGCAGCTGCGTGGGCAGGGAGGATGATCCTCGGGAGCTGCTTCTCAGGTTGAGCACTAAAGGAGATGAAATGTCTCCCAGGGCTTGTCTGGCTCCTACCCATGTGCTTGCTAGAAAGCTGGGCAGGGTCTGAAAAATCACCCGCAGGTGTGCGCATGGTTTGTGTCTGCATCTGGGTGCAGGGGTTGGCTGGATTTGCCTGGATGGTGTTGGGAACGGGCTGGTTTTCCAGCGACTCCTGTGGGGTTGGTGGCAGCTCTGCGCTCCAGAGGTTCGGGGATTTTCTCCCTTCCTCTTAGCTCTTGGCAAATGGTACTGGTGATAAGGGGGGATCCAGTGACCTATTGCACCATACCTAGCCCCAGCGCACAAATCCTTGTTTATACTGGAATACAGGAAAACCACAAATGCTCCGGTATGGACTAAACCCGCCAGTCCGCCTTTATACAACTTAGGCATCCTTCCTCTTTCCCTGCATCAGATTTGCTATATAAGAACCCCCCGTTCTTAGGTGGTGACAGGTGGGTGAGCTGCGAGGTCCCCCCCCGGCCAGGAGCGGAGCAGGAGCATCGGAGACGGGATAGGGCCAGGTAATGGTGGTGCGGGGCTGCAGCCGGGGGGCACAGCTTTACAGCCAGCCTTATGCTGTGCTCTGACAGGGGAGAAAAATAAAAACGTAGGTAAGTGATTCTGGTTTAGCCGAAAACTCAGAAAAGCAGATTTGAAGTAGAGCGGAAAGGCTGTACTGCAGTGCAAGCTGCTTGTGTTGCAGCGGGGGGAGTTTGCACACACGCACGGGGTGGTGTCAGCAGGGGAAGCACGGAGCAGTCTCTGGGTTATGAGTAATAATTTCACACTCCAAGTTTAAAGCCATGTCACAGCGACCAGAGATGGAACGGAGCACGTTGCTCGGGTGCGTGTGAGTGGCAGCAAGCACACAGGCGTTGTGGCTGTGCAGAAACCTTGCCTGCAGACGTGCCTACGGTTGTCCTCCTTCTTTATCCTTTTTCATGTGCATCCAAATCTGTTTGCTGAATGGGGCTCAAACACACCGAGGGTTTTGGTTCTCCTAAAGCTCAGATTTGCTGTTCACTGAAAAATGCGCACCTTGCTCAGAACCCCTCAGGCATTCCTCTCGCCTCCCAGTTTCCCTCCCCAGGTTGCTGCTGGCTGCCTTGGTGCCGGCGGTGTGAGCTGTCCCCTGTGTCCCCGTCCTTCCACACCAGAGGACACCATGCCAACAGCTCTGAGCATCGCTGTGCTCTACTCCCTGCTGTCCCCAGCCCTGAGCCAGCTGCCAACAGATGCCGTCCTCCGGCTCAACAAAGATGTTCTGAGCGATGGTGAGTTCAATAGTGGGGTCCTGGGTTTGAGGTGCCATGCAGCCCAGTGAGGTCAGAGAGGGAGAGGGGTGGCATGGAGCGAAGGAGCCTGAGGGTTGCACGCATACCTGCTCCCCAAATTGAACCCTGGGTCTTTCTTTTGGTAATTAAAATTTCAAGTAGCCAGGGTTCCAGAAGGGCTCCCATTTGACAGGGATGAAGCAGTGATGGCTGCACCTCCTGGGGTCTGCTCCTCTGCGGAGATGTGAGCCCTTCACCTTAGGATTTGCCACCACGCCAGGCCCTGTCACCATGCCAGGCCCCTCACTGTCCCACCTCCACATTCCCCTGGGCACTGTGCCTCCTGCCCCAGCATCTACAAGGTGCCAGAGCCATTTTCCCGGGCTGGGTACAAATGCCATATTACGGGCCGGGATTGGAGCAGGCGGTGACCAGGATGGAGAGCACAAATCCCCCGTGACCCACACCCGGGCCCCGCGTGCTCATCCCAGTGTGGTCGCGGGGCTGACACAGCTCTCCAGCTCTCGCAGGTTCCCTGCAACGCAGCGTGGCCCTGCGAGGAGCCCTCAGAGATCTGCCCATCAGCGGGACGGATGGAAGCGGAGCGCTGCAGGGCAGCCATGGAGGGGGCCTCCTGGGTGGCGGGGGGCTGCTTGGCGGGCTGCTGGGCGGCGGGGGGCTGCTGGGGGGGCTGACGGGCGGCCTGCTGGGTGGAGGTGACGGTGCTGGTGCTGATCTCCTTGGTGGAGGGGGTGATGCCGGTGACGGTCTCCGCGGTGGTGGGGATGCTTCCTGGGCGGCCCCTCGCAGCCATCCCCCTCCCAGAAGCTGGCCTGTCCACAGGGGGTCCCTCCCTGCGGGTGTGCCGGGGGCAGCAGTGGGGCAGGGGGCTCTGCTGGGTGATGGAGGCCCCCCCGGCACAGCTGGGCTCCTCGGAGGAGGCTTGCTGGGTGTCCTCGGGGACAGAGGCCTGCTCAGCACCGTGCAGGGGCTCACGGGGTAAGTGTGGCTCCTGGCTGTCGGTGTTGAGGCTGCGTGAGGATCTCTCCGTGGTGCGAGGGGTGGGAGCCTGGAAGTGCTTCCCGTAGGGGGAGCTCGAAGCCACGCATCAGCACCGCTGCCTACCCGCTGCTGAGCTGTTGGCTGATTTCCTGCTTTAACTCTTATTTGAAACCCAGCACTGAGCAGAAGCACAAGATTCTGATAAAATGGGAAAACAGCTGAGAAAATGGGGTGCTTTTTGCCATCGCTTGCCCAAAGGGGCTGCGTCCAGGCCAGGGCCACCACCCACCCGTCCCCTTGCTGTCCATGCAGGCTGAGGATCGTGGAGCTGACACTGCCCAGGGCGTCCCTGCGGCTCCTGCCCGGCATCGGCCTCCACCTCAACCTCTACACGCGGGTGGCCCTCAATGGCAGAAGGTGGGTCTGGCAGTGCCCCACCGCCCTGCAAGCCTGGCTGCCAGGGGATGGAGGGCCGAGCTGCTCCTGCTCCCCCCTACAGCCTCCTGGGTCTGCTGGACATCGCCGTGGAAGTGAACATCACCTCGCGGGTCCGGCTGACCATGGATGGCACCAGCTACCCCAGACTGGTGGTGGAAAAATGCGACACACTCCCCGGAGGCATTAAAGTCAGACTGCTGAGAGGGTGCGTGACATTCTGGGGGACGTTTCTGTCCCTTGTGCTGCGTTCGAGGTCATTCCACCCTGGATTGCGTGGGGTCCTCTGAGGTGTAAGCATTTGGCATGTGAAGCACAAAAAGCTCTCAGGCTGAGGCTGCTGCTGCTCATTTAAGGAGCCTATATACCAGTAGATAAAAGGCAGCAGTAAATTTCCCACTGGCTATTTTGGGATGCCAATTAGACTTATCTCATGCAAAATCCAAGCATACACAGTGCACTTTGCTGCTGCAATTGCCTTGCTCCGGGAGGTCTGCTCTACACTCATTTCGCAGGGAATTGTTTAAAACTCATTTACCTTGCAGCAAGCTTTTTTTTTTTTTTTTTTTTTTCCACGAAGAACCTTTGTTTTTCCACAGCCTGCTCCCAATTGTGGATAATTTATTGGCTGGTGTCCTGAACAGGCTTCTTCCTAATCTGGTAAGCTGGAAGGAAAAACCTTCATGGTGCAGATCTGCATCAGCTGAGCCAGGGCCCAACTTGGTCAGTGCTGTCACTGCACCCAATGCAGGGCTTTAGGGCTGGGTACAGCCCTAATCAGCTGCTCCTCATCCCCCCACAGCTCTGCCCAGTACTTGATGTTGCCCTGGGACTTGTCAATGATCAGCTGGGGCTGGTTAACTGTAAGTAGTGGAGCTCCCCACCCTGTCTTTCCCTTGGGTCGTGCTGGGTGCATTGAAGCTGTGATGCTGCAGTCCCCTCTGCCAGCAGCATGGAGCTCTCAGAACCAGGTAGAGCCTGCTGGGGGTGAGCTCTGTGCCACATCCCCATAGCAGCCACTGGTCTGCTTCCCCTCCACCAGCACTGGTGCCACTGGGTTTGCTGGGCAGTATCCAGTACACCGTGTCCAGCCTGCCACTGGTGACCGGCCAGTTCCTTGAAGTAGACCTGAATGTAAGTCCTGCACCTTCTCCTTCTGCTCTATGATATCTCAGGGGGTTTGGGAATGTCTCCTGGGCCGTGCTTGTGGTCACGCACATCAGATCTGAGGGCACTGTGAGAGGGTCACAGAGGTCCTGGCTCCACGCCCTGCTCCTGCACTGCCATCGTCATGGGGTTCACATTTCATGAGCTTCTGGAGAAGGAAATGCAATGGGATCTGACTTGGTTGTGCGTGCAGGGATTTCACATCGATGGAACATGAAGTTAACCGTAAAGGCAAACATTGCCAACTGCTGCAACCTTTTGGCTCGCGCTTCCTTCCCTGTAACTGCAGACTGTCGTCGGACGAGTAGCAGGAGGCCTGGTTGACTACCCACTGGGAAGACCAGAAAGTGCCCCCACACCTCCATGGGTCCCCATGCCTCCTCTGCCACTGATGCCGGACACCAGCTCCTCCCAGCTGGGCCTGTCTGTGAACTTCCTCAGCTCGGTGCTGGCTGCCCTGCAGAAGGAAGGAGCCCTGGACCTGGACATCTCCAACGCTATGGTGAGCCTGGAAACTGCCTGCCTCTGGCATTCAGAAAGCTCAGGGTTTCAGCAAACTGCTCTCGATTTGCAGTGCCCTAGTATCTCATCACTGTTTATCAGGATCTCTGAGAGTGATGGACTTATGTGGTGTAGGTGTATCACTCAAAGTAGGAGATCTCTGCTGAAAACCAGCACACACCCATGCAGCATTTCCCCCTTTGTCTGTGACAGTTTCCCGAGCTTCCACCGCTGACAACGTCGACTCTTGGAGCCCTGGTTCCTGCGGTGAGTCCTGGTTCCACCATGCACTGCAAATATCCTGGCATGGGAAGCACACAGAGACAGGGCAGGCCCCTGCTTCATCATCTCACATGTCCAATGGGCTTGGAAGAGCTTTGACTTTGTTCCAAAATCAGAAACCACAGCAGGCCAGAGCCCGGTTTGTCACCTTATCCCCTGCACTTCCCCAGTCATCAAAGCCCCTTACAGAAGCCCCACAGCCAGGACCATATGTTCCCAGCAGGCTTCAGGGCACCCCAGTGGCTGAGCTCCGACCTGGCTTGAGTTCAGCTCCACCAGCGGTGAACAGCCTTGAGCTGGAGCAGCCCAGGAGCAAATCCATCCCGAGAGCAGCAGATGCTGCCCAGCAGGCAGCCGGCCCCATCCTTACCCTATTGCTCCCGCTGTGCTCGCTCTGCCTGCTCACCCCAGGCTTTCTGCCTCCGGATGCTGCAGGTTCTCAAGGCATACCCTGATCCGTGCAACTTGCTGCTGAAAATCACAGTTCCCGAAGCACCCATGGTGACCTTAAAGAAAAACAAAGCTGCCATCCAGCTCAAGGCTACAGCAGAGGTGGCGGCCATCCACTCGGGCAACGTGCAGAAGTTTCTCTGCCTTCTGAATATCGTACGTACAGAGAGGCAGCTGTGCCAATGTGTGCTGGAGCACAGGAAGCGGGCAGCTGCCTCCTGCATGGCCAACCCATGCCTGTCCCCTGGCTGCAGGAC
Organism: Numida meleagris; assembly: GCF_002078875.1. Lineage (NCBI taxonomy): Eukaryota > Metazoa > Chordata > Aves > Galliformes > Numididae > Numida > Numida meleagris. Next base: position 10,182,687 of record NC_034427.1, read on the forward strand.
GCATCCCTGCTGGCCCAGTTCACTGTTGAGGCCAACAAACTGAAGATCAGCGCCGGCCTTGAGAAGTAGGACGCTGCTTTCTGCCTCCACTCCTGCTGGTGTGGGGTGGGCTGTGATGGTGGGATGGGCCAGCCCTTCACTTTGCCTCTGCTTCCTTCTGCAGGACTGAGCTCTTCTTGGTGTCTTCATCCGTTGGTGATTTTGATGTAAGATCACGAGCGGCCCCAGCAGCACGTGACATCTACCGCAGAGAGCAAAGTGCCGATAGAGATTGGCTGGGAGAATTAAGGGCCGATTATGCAGTGTCGTTTGTGTTGCATTTTTAATAGGGCCTTTCTTTCACCTCCGCAGATGCGTTTGCTTCATGGATGATCCATGAGCAATTTTTTGGGGAAAAAAAAAAAATCCCCTAGATCTGTGCAGTGAAAGAGAGCGATGGAAAATGGGAGCCAGCTGGTGTTGGGGCACAGGGGAACAAAGCAGGGATCCCCAAAGCATTTGGCACCATGTGCACCCACGCTGCAGTGGTGTGGGTTTGGTACCGGGGCTGCGGGGCCTCGCATGCACCTCTAGTTTCTAAGCAGTTCGCATGGAGTGGGTGTGGAGCTGGAGCAGCAGTGTGCAAGGAGCATCCCCATACCCCGAGGACAGGGCGAGGCATGAGGGACCCCTCTCCTTGCTGCAGATCTCTCTGCTGGAGACACTGATTGACGAGGTCTTCAATGCTGCCTTCCTGCCTGCCCTGAATGGTGAGGAAGCTTTGGTGCCTCATCCACCCACAGTGGAGCTGGGGCACGCAGTGCTGGTTGGGGAGCACAGGAGGGGGGGAGGGGTGGGTAGGGCTGTGCTGAGCGTGCTGCCGCCCCACAGCCATGCTGGGCCAGGGGGTGCCGCTCCCACGCCTGCTGAACATTGACTTCACCAACGCTGACATCAACGTCATCGAGGTGAGCGCTGCCCCATGGCACCCCTCCTCCCCGGGCACAGTGTACAGAACGCCCCACATCACACCGGGCCCTCTGCCCCACCAGGACCTCCTCGTGCTGTCAGCGTGAGCTGCACTTTGCCCCCAGGATGGGAATCCAGCCCGGCGCTGCCCGCCTGCACTTCCCTCCGCGCCAACGCGGGCAAATCAGCTCCTCCACAGAAACGTGGCGTCCTCCCTGTGTAGCTTTGAATACAGAAGGAAACACGGGTGGTTGTTGACTCTGAATGTTGCGTTCTGGACTCTTCCTTTTGGAGATGCTTGGCAGGATGCGGTGGGCTCTGCATTCTCACGTGGGCAGGTTACACACAGGGTTATGTGACCCCATTCCAGCTGGTCCGTGTAAAAGCCCCTCACCTGCCCTCAGCACTGCCCCAGTTCCAGGGAAGCCACTGAGTGCTGCTGGGCTGCGGGGAGCATGCTGGGCCTGCTCTCACACTGCTGCCTTCCAGCCCGTGTGCTCTGCCAGGCTGCTCCTCCCCGAGAACCCCCCAGAGCTGACACGGCCCTTTCCTGCCATCTTTCCCATTCTTTCTCCCTTCCCATCTCCATTTATTTCCCCTTTCTCTTGTGCTAGTTCCCTCTCTCAAACCTCCTCCATCTGCCCAGATCTCCCTTTGGGGCGCAGCCACCTCCTGCTCGCCTCTGGGTAGCACATGGTTCTCCTGGAGCGGTGCACAAACCCCCACAGCCTCTGGCTGGCAACGACCCTTTTTGCTCAGCCTCACTCTGCTGCCATGCACGGTGTGCTTGCCGGAGGCAGCCCTCCTCCTGCTGCGTGCAGACACGGACGCTCGGTGTTGGCAGCACCTCTGGGTGCCAGAGTCCTAACGGCGTTCGTTTCCTTTGATTTCTGCAGCAGCATTTAATCATTGATGGGAATTAATTTTTTAAAGCCAGCCGAGCTCTTCCTTGTCAAACCCCGCGTTTATTTTTGTGCTGCTGAGTTTATTACACTGACCGAGCTGGAAGAAATGAGCGGGGCTCTTTAATTGTTCTTGTTGCCTGGGATTCAGAACAATTCTCAGCTCCTCAGATCTAATCTCAGCTGTGTGCTAACCCCTACCAACGTTCTGCACGTGGGGGATGCTCCACTCTGGTGCGAGTGCCACCAGCCAGGTGGGCACGGCTGACACCTGCACGGATATTTCCCTGCTGTTGCACACCTTCTCTCTAAGAGCTCCTTTTAAAGACCTAGAACCACTCTGGCATCCTCTTACCATGCTGCACACGTCCTGCAGGGACCCTCCGACAAATCCCACTGATTTTATTTGACACCGCTCTCAATCGAAGCTGCTCCAGCCTCTATCTTTCTCCTCTGCTCAATAATCGCAGCTGCAGGAGCGGTGCATCATTACACGCTGATCAAAGGGAAATGCAAAAGGCAGCGTGGTGAATTAAAGTCTGATTTAATTGTGCCAAGAGCTGTCATAGCGGGATTGTTAAAAAGTATCTGGAGCAGGTAAGGAAGTTGTTCCGAGTGACCTAAATAGCGTTACTACTCAGAGCTGGCACGCTGCAATATGCAGATCCAACGCTGCCTTTCATTGAGATGCTGCCGGGCCCACAGCGGGGACTGCGCTGCTGTACTTGGGTGTTGGTGGAACCGAGACCACAGCTCTGCTTCACTGTCACCTTCCTCCTCAGCAACAGCAGCGTGGCACCGGGCTGGCAGCACAGGGAGGTCGCGGTGGGTGACCCACGGGGATGGGGCAGCTCCGACACGGCAGAACGGGCTCTGAAAGGATGAGTGGAGCAAAGTGGGAAAAACAAACAGCCCGGCCACGGGGAAGTGCACCTGGTTTTGGCTGCGCTTTGAGCTTTAATAACGCGAGGTGCTCTTCACGCGGCACAGAAGGACGCGGCTCTGACACGTATCATTTTTCATCTGGCTGTGCCCCTCTAACTGCTCTCATTTCAGGGCCGTTCCGGAGCAGGTTGAAGCGATCCATCTCCTCGCTCCAAGGTCCTCTGCCTCTTCTCCTGCTCACTCCACGACGCCGTTCCTCTCCCTGCAGCCTCCCTGCGTGTCACATGGATGCTCTGTGCCGGGCGTGGGGACGGTCCCTGGAGTGAGGTGTCCCTGCTTTGGGAACCATCTGACAGCGGTGGGATGGGGGCATGGCAGTCCCTGGTGCAGGGGGTGCTCTGGGTGGCAGAGCAATGGGCACACAGGACTGTGCCCCGGTGACGCGGTCTCTCGGCAGGTGCTGGGATGGAGATGCGGATGCTCTGGTGTCTCACCCTTCTCGGGGGCCTCCTGCCCCCCTGCTGGGGGCTCCTCAGCTTGGGGGGTATCCTGGGCTCCAGCCCCGCGCAGCCCTCGGACGGTGAGCGCAGGGTTCTGTCCCCGCTGTGCTGACATGTGCTGTGGTCACGCCGCGTTGGTGCCGCATCCCCGTGTTTCAGCTGCTGGGGGGACCTTGGGGGTGGCTGTGTGTGGGGAGAACTGTGCATGGGGCTATGCACACCCCCAGTGAGTGCTCCGGGGGCTCCCCTTCTGGAGGACAAAGCACCCAGCACAGAGCATCGATCTCTCTTTCCTCTGCCAAGCCCCACATGTCCATGCCTGGATGATGTCCTGCAGAGCCGATGGTGACACCCTTCGGCTTTGGAAGCTGTGGGACCTGAGCACCACCAAACTGCCCACACTGGGCTGCTGGCAGGGGCTCACTCTATTTGTAAAAGAGCTTTAGCTAATAACAATAGATATCCCTTGCCCATGTGGTCAGAATGAAAAGCAGGCACCACCCACGTGGTCCCAGGCAGATGAGCCCCGGTGGGATGGAGGACGGGAAGGGATGGTGCATTTGCTCAGTAGCAGATGAGCAGTGTGAGCCCATGGCTGGCAGTGGTGTTGTTGTGAGCAGCACGGTGCCTGACACAGACCTGCTGGAGGTGCAGCTTTGTCTGATGCAGGACATGAGCTTCACCTGGGGTGGATATTCCTGCACAAGGGCAACAGGTCCTCCTGCTCACAGCATCCCTGAAACAAATTTCCTCCTCAGTGGAATTCTTTTCAGCAGTGTAAGTCTGATTAGTAACTGGGATTGCTTGTTGAAGGAGGGCTGCTGGGCACTGGCCTCCTTGGAGAAGGTGGACTGCTGGGCACCGGTCTCCTGGGCAGGAAGAGCCCGAGCAGAGATGGCAGTGAAGGCGCTGGAGGTGAACCCCAGAGCGCGGGGCTCCTTGGCACAGGGCTGCTGGGTGAGGCGGATCTGCAGTGTATGTGTGCACCTGGGGGAGGAGGGCTCCTGGCAGCCAAGCAGGCTCGGTGACGGGGTCTGACTGTTGCAGGAGGACAGCCTGGTGGCAGTGGTCTGCTCGGCACAGGGCTCCTCGGTGGGGAAGGACTCCTTGGCACTGGCATCCTTGGAGAGAAGGGGCTGCTCGGCACGGGGCTGCTTGGCCAAGGGGGCAATGGAAGTCTGCTTGGGCTGGATGGGCTCCTGGGGCAAGAAGGACTGCTGGGACAAGGAGGGCTCGGAGCACTGCTGGGACAAGGAGAGAGCGGTGCTGCCGTCCCTCGGCCATCACAACGCTTTGCCTGGTGAGTGGGAGCAGATGCACAGCAGCAGTGCTCACTGCGGAGCTTTAGTCCATACACTGACTTCCCTGACCTGGTGACAGCTCGTGTGAGCCTGGGGCTTTAATGCTAAGTTTTAGTATTAAATAACAACAGATATTTAGCTGGCGTTTGTCTCACAGAGGTGGCAGACCTGCTTCCAGCAGTCATAGGGAGGGTGACAACACCGAGAGCAGGGTGTTCCTGAGAGGTGCCCCTTCCCCACCTGCATATTTCAACTGGGAGTACCCACCCAGGGAGCTGGTGCAGTGGCCACCAGAGGGGATGGGGCTGCAGGACTGGTGCCTGGCTCCCAGCTCATGGAGCTTTGCTTCCTGGCAGGCTGAAGGTGCTGAACCTGGAGAGAGCTCGCGTGTCATGGAAGGTGCTGCCCGGGGGAGAGCTGGTGCTGAGCCTGTACTCGAGGCTGACGCTCAGCCTGCCGGGGTGAGTGGAGCACAGCGGGGGGATGATGCAGGGGTGGGACGGGGGCTGCAGAAATGCCTGCAGACGCTGGTTGTTAGGGAACTGAGCACCAGATAGAGCCCTGGAGCTGCTGTGATTTCAGGTTTGCAGCACTCCCTTAGAAATCCTGCTTTCATGAAGAGAACAGTGAAGCTCAGGCTTTGCTGGGCTTTGGTCTTTTCCATCGCCCTTGGAGGCGCAGCGGCTCTCTCCTCGCTTTTCAGAATATTTCTCTTTCTGAGCGGATCCTCAGTGGAAACGAACATCACATCCCACATTGCGCTGACACAAGACAGCCCCGGTGACCTCAGGCTGGTGATGAAGGATTGCAGGAACCTGTTCGGCGGCTTTAAGGTCACCCTGCGGAAGGGGTGAGTGCCACATTGGCCGGTGCTGCGCTGTTTTATGGTGATGTGCAGCTTCTCGGTCAGAATCCCCAGGGTGATCTGCAAGGACAGACCCACAGGGCTCTCCCTCCTTCATACTGGGCTCAGCCAGAGCTGCCCAAGCTCCCCAGGGCAGGATGGCACCATGGGCAGCACGCAGGGTGAATGGGAGCTCTGTGGTTCGGCCATCAGGAAACCAGGGGGTTCCGCTCACAGAAAAGCCATTTGTTTGAGAAACCTGTATAAGGAGATGGGATGCTGCGATGTGCATGTGAAAATAGCTAAAATAATGGGCAGGACAAGGTGTGGGTCAGCCCTTTGCCGCGGGTCAGCCCTTTGCCGCGGGTCAGCCCTTTGGAGTGCTGGAATGTCTGCAGTGGGCACAGATTTAGATGTTAAGGGCCAGATGATGCTGAGCAGGTGATAAGAGCCCAAGTGCCAATAGCTCCTGCCGAAGCCTGGGGGAGCTGTGGGCTCGCAGCATCCTTTGCCACTGGGGAGAAGCTGACAGCATCAGCCCCAGCGCAGCGTTTCAGCCCTGTCTGGCTTCTGCGAGCAGGCTGTGCCAGCCCCATCCCCGCCTCTGTTCCCCTCCAGGCTCCTCACCAACGTGGTGAGCGGTTTGCTGAACTCCTCTCTTCGCTCCCTCCTCCCTGTGGTGGTGAGTGCGTGAAATTCCATCACCGTGAGAAGGCGCAGCTTAAACGAAATCACCGCTCTTTCCCGTCGCCGCGCGGCAGATTTACATATCCATATCCTCATATGTATGTGCATGCACAGGCGCACACCCACGCCCTATAACTGAATTCCGCAGACTCCCTTGATCTTCCTCACGGTCAGGATTTATTTGTTAGAAGTAATTCAAGTTCCATCATGCAATGTTACGGGATAATTTGTAACCGATTGCTTTGCGAAATGCCTTCTCGCACGGAGAAGGTGCAGTAAACAGAAGTGACAGCCTCACTTAGGAAAAAGGTGCTGGCTGGAAAATCTGTTATTCTGCTAAATAGGATCGGGGCTGTTCGGAGAAGCGGGCTGAACAATTTATAGCGCTCTTTTTCCGCGGAGGAAACGATGCTCCAGGAGCTGATTGCTCCATCTTCATTTGAAGCCTGTGAGCCTCAGATGATGGTGCTGAGATGTTCCTAGGGCCGCTCTGCCTCACCGAGGTTCTTCCTCTTGTTGTACCGTTGCAGTTTTGCCCATTAGTGAACGCTTGGTTCGGCATCGTCAATACCGAGCTGCAATTTCTCAGCCGTAAGTTGTCCACGTGCCCGCATGAATTCTTAGAGCAGTAGATGAAGTGTCTGCATGCAGTCCATGGAAAGCTTTTGCTGTTTCCCCCAAACATTCTCTGTGGGAGGTGCCATCCGGCAATCATCCCCAGACCGATGGCTTTCAGTGCCCGTGGACCCATCAATGTTTGAGACCTCAGAAAGATGAGAGCGTTTTCCTCTTGGCACTGGGACATCCCTGCCCAGGGATGTGTTCCCAGGCACCAGACTGGGGGCAGGACACAGCCCTGCAGCCGTGCTGCCGGCCCCAGGCACTGCCTCTCCTCCCATCCTCTCGCTCTCCGCAGGTGCTGTTCCTTTTGGGCTCCTTGGGAAGATCCACTCTGCACTCACCAGCTTGCCGCTGACCTCGGAGCACTCCATGGATCTGGACCTGCGGGTACGGCCCCGTGGGTGCTGTGGGCCCGGCCCCATCCTGCTCCTCTCCTTTCCCCACCTCCCTGCACTCACAGCCCTCCTTGTTTGTTGCAGAATTCCCCGTTCCCAGCTGTCTTCATTGACTGGCTGCTGCGCAGTGAGTGCAGTGCTGGGAGCGGGGGACGTGGGGACAGGGGGAAATAGGGACAGGGACAAGGGACAGGGCAACGTGGGCACCAGGAGGTGATGAGTTTTGCACTCTGCTGCGCTGTACAGCCCTGGGAAAGGTGCTTCACCTCTTATAAAAGGATCTCATAATATTTACCTAGTGGGAGTGAATAATGGTTCTCGGGATGCTGCGAGGATTAATTAATATTTGCAGAGGTGATTGGAAGAGCTTTCAGCTTCATATGCAGGCGAAGTTAATATAGAGAGGAAGGAAGGAAGAGTTGGAAGCCGTCCCAGCTTCCCTAGGGCCCAATTCCTCAGGGCAACAAATCAGCTCAGCCCAAAGCGCCGGGCACGGGCAGAGCACAGCAGGGCTGGGGGGCTCACGGGGCCGGGGGGGCTCTGACCATGCTCCCATCTCCCAGCTGCAGGCATTGACCCCGGCAGTGGGCAGTAGGCGAATGCTCCCCTGCCCCGTTGGCTCCGAGCGGGCTCTGCCATGCTCTGCTGTGGGTGAGGCTGACCCGGACCCTTCTGCTGCTCCTCCCAATAAAAAGGACTTTTCCTCATCTGCATTCAGCACGTGGTTTTGGGTTCTTTCCAAAAGAGCTTTGCGTTTGTGAGGGTTTTGCTACTCCCCTCTCCTCTCAGCTCCGGGAGTACCTTGCTTGCAAGGAGCAGTCAGTGGCAGAGCTGCAGAAATCCGGTCAATGAGAGGAACAAACTTTCCCCTCTTTTGTACGTATGCAGATGTATTCTGCCCCTGGCCCCGAGGTTCTTTTATTCCCTTCTCCCACCACTCGCTTGTTTCCAGCTTGAACACAAACCAGTGCTGCTGGGGGCGACAGGGCCCCCAGAACCCAAACTCGGGGGCCTGAGGGGCACAGCAGGAGGGGCTGCAGTGAAGAGCCTGGGGGGCAGCTGTGCCCCCTGCCCCAGTATGGCCACCCAGGGACCCTGAAGCACTGACCTGCACCCACATGAACCATTTCTGATGATAGAAAATGTTTTTTTCTCTGTTAAATTAGGTTTAGGATGGGGCTGGGGGTCCCTCAATAGCCCTGCGAGGGGGCTATGGGGCAGGGGAGAGATGGAGCTCACTGCTGTGAGCAATGCCTCGGGGTGCTGTGCTCACAGGTCCTAAGGAAGCAACCTGCAGAAGATGGAGTAGCTCCTTTAGGCTCACACGACCCATATCAGCCCAAATGAGAGGGAATGCTGTGTTTGTTTCCTCGCCTCAGCCATTCCCCTTGGCATCTTCGTGGATGCAGAAAGGGGAGGAGGACTGTTCTGTCTGGCTTTTCATTTTCACAGCAGTGCTCTGAATATTAATCAGCCTAAAAACAGTGCTGTAGGCACTGCTGCAAATGACAGATCTTGCAGTTGGTGGCACTTTGCTGTGTAATTTCTGCATGCGAGTCAACAGCAGGGGCTGGGCAGCTCATTCTCCCCGTGACCTGACTTTGCAGATAGCAGACATAACACAGACCATGAGCAGCCCTGAAGCACCCTGATAGCTTCATTAGCAATGCAGCTGTGCAGCAGTGGGTTTTCATATCGGGGTTTTCTGACAAGGAACCGGGTGGCCTTCTCGTCCCCTTTAACGTGAGAACTGTGAGCAGGGGAGCCCTGAGCTGTGACCACGCTCAGTGGGAGCTCCAGGTCCCAAACCCTCCCCTGCCCAACAAGACCTCAAACCACACGTGCACATAGCTCTTTTTTTCCCAAACCCGAAGGGCTGTCAGCGTTCCAGGCCCGCTCTGTGCAGATTCACAGCCGCAGGGCAGCAGCTCCCTGGCTCTGTTTGGGGCTGCTGGCTGCAGTCCCATAGGGCTGCCCAAAGGAATCGCACCACAGCGATTTAATGTCTCCATTCATCTGTGCTCTCAAGAGCAGCCAGCGCACGCAGCCCAACCCCGGTGGAGGGCTGCAAGAACCATGGCCCCATTGCACCTCTGCCCCATTGCCCTCCATTGGGGTGCACTGGTCCATGAGCACTGGGCTGCTCCGTGCGTGTCCAACGACCGAATAAGGCAGCCAGGAGGGAAGAAGTGTGGGAAGATAGAGAGCCATTAATGAAGAACATCAGAAGATATCAAATAACGACACCGCGACAAGGGCTTATTAATAGGAAAGTCTAAAGATAAAACTAATTTAAAGCTGATGAGGCAGGACAGCTCCTCTTCAGGAGGACGAGGAGTCAATAGTGAGCTGTCAGCACAGGAGATAAATTGCTCACAAAGGAGAGGGAGAAGCCGCAGGACTCTGGGCCCCGGGCTGCACCTGCAACATGCTGCAAGCAGAAAGTGTGTGGTTTGCATGCTGTGAAATCCCTGTGTCGGGAGCTGCCTCAGGGCACGGCTGAAGCTTGAATGCAAACATCAGCCCAGCACTGTGGGCTGTGCTTGGAAACTTACCCACCAAGCACCTCGTTAGGGTTTGACTGCAGGGCCTCATCAGAACCAGAGAGATGTGCAGGTGTCACCCCGGCTCCTCCGGCCCCACAGATGCACAAAAGCTTTGTTCCCATTCCCTGGAGGGACCCTGCAGCAAGTGCTGAGGCTCCGGGACAGGCTGAGCTGTAGGAAGCCCCGAGAGGGCAGCCTAGGCCAGAAAGACACGGGAAGAGAGAGGAGCTCGATGCTCCCAACAGCCAAACTCAGGGAGCAAATCATCTCACGTGCCACTCGGAAACCATGCGCCTTCCAGCCCCAGAGGGAAGGGGTGGAGGGGGACATTCCTGCTTTCAGGCAGTGTCAAATGACTTAACTCTGCCTCCAAGGTCACTGTAAGTGCTTCCTAATGGATGCTTTGCTGCCTTAAAACCTCAGCCTTCATTCCCGAGGCCTATAAAAACTAAGGAGGCGAGGTAAATGGTAAGCACTATGGCTCCTTGGGGAGTCTGTGCAGTGAGCGTTATCACCTTCTCATCAAAATGTAAAACCCAGCTCTCCTCCTCATTAGTCTCTCACTCTTAAAATAATGATTGTAAAACGACCACAGCTGGCCTCAAATCTGGCTGGCTGGAGCAGGGAGAGCACACTCAGGTCTGCATTTCCCAGCTGGGAATAGGTGCTTCTAAGGAACACAGGGACAGATCAAAACGAGCAGGGAAAGGCAGCGGTCAGCCCTTCTCAGGGCACGGTTTCAAGATGCATGGGAGAGCAAGAGTTGAAAGAGATGCCACAGGGCAATGAAAACTGGGCCACTCACCAGATGGCCTTTATTAGCAAGCACAGGTTGGCTTCACTACTGTCAGAGCTGGGAGATGATGTGCATACACCCTGCCCCCTTCCTTTGGTATTTCAAACCCAGTAGCTTCTTGCTGCCTCTTCCTTAAGAACCCACTGCAAAGCCTGTGCTCCGTGCTCGACAGCAGAGGTCTAAGCCTTGGTTTGGGAGTTTGGGTCTATGAGTCCTTCTCAGCTGGACAAAGGATGGCAGAAAGACACTGAGTATTTCTCAGCACCTCAAAACCCACGCTCATCCTTGCTGACTGTGCAGATTCACTTCCATGGGAACCAGCTCTGAGATCATCAGAAAAATGTATTTGTTTCTTAAGCTAAGGTCTGATGAATATTCATTGAGCCATGCTGTTCTCAAAGAGATACAATTATATCCCAGATAAAGTCTTCTCTCCTGCTCAGCTCTCCAGCAAAAGGGTTTCATGCTTACTTAAAAATTCTGTAAATTCATGTAGTGACTGCTCTGTTGAGGGTTGATCAGCTGCTCCTTCAAAATCTCTCTGGCCAGAGTTTTTTACAATGATTTCTTTTAGTAACACAATAATCAGTACTGAAAGGTGTGATTTTTTCCTCAAATCTCAGAGGAGAGTTTGCTTACAAGTGCAGGTTACAGGCATTTGTTTTAATCTAGCAGCCCAGGCTGGAATATGACACAATGCATCCACAGCCAACTGCAGGCTCTGATAAAAACAAGCAACTGTAAGATGTGCTTACAAAGTCATCGGCCTTTTAAATCGGCACAATTTCTTCCCCCTTGTGAAGCAAAAGGAAAGACTTACCACAGCAAATGAGTACAAAGCTGTAGTTAAAGATTTAACAGGCTAGAGAGAGAACCCTCAGCTGGAAGACAGTTCTTCCCATGCATTCATTCCCTTAGGCCTGGAGACAGGGAAATCCCTTCCAACACAGAACCAAGCAATCCCAGAGCAAGGGCAAAGCTGTATTCCCTCAGCCCCACATAAAGCACCACTCATGCTCATTAAAAAAACATTTTATATTCCACACTTTGGCACTACATTCCATCATACAGGCACAGTGCAGAGTCTTACTTCCCAAGTGTTTCACAGTTGAGGAGGTTATCGTTATTTGGTAAGAATCCATCACAATCTTATCCTGTTCTTCAAGTTATCTGTCTCCTTTGGCAGTTCTCCTGTGATCCTCTGGAAGTTCCTGGAGTTTTGTTTTCCAGGTGCTACCAGTCTTTGCAGCTCCTAAATTCAGCTGAGCTAGGAGGAACGATCTGCTCTGCTGACAAAGTTCTCAGGGCTGGGCTGCATTAGAGGACATGATCCATGAGAAACCTGCAGCACTGCAAAGGTGAGGCAGGCCTGACAGCAAGTGAAGACTCCAAATCATACAGTACTGGGGTTTGGTACATGAATGCACAGCTTCCATCCCTTTTACCTATGAACTTGCACAGATCTGTAAGGGGCGTATTATTGCCAAATGGGAGAGAGACCCAATTATATAAAATAAATAAATAAATAGGTCCTGTTTCTGCCCCATCTCCACTTAACCAAATTTCCCTGTTTTTTCCTAGAGAAAATGTGCTACTTTTGTCCACTGGCAGCAAGGATACCTCAACGACAAGCTGCAGAGCGGGAGAGGGTGGTACGACAAAGCAGAACTCCCTTCAAGGTCTGAGAGCTGGCAGAGGTTACCTGAAAGAAACAGCATAACATTCCTCAGGAACAAAAAGGCTGAGGAGGATCCAGTCTAATTTTAGGCTCTCCTGGCAACAGCTGCTGTAGGAAACAGCACTGCGCAGAAAAAAAAAGAGCCTAAGGAAACAAGAATTAGAGGCAGGTCACCTTCACCAAAACATAGTCGCCTGGCTGGGCTCTGACCAGAGCCTTGCAGCCCCCAGCATCCTCTGTGTCGGTATCAGGGAAGATCACCTTGATGTTGCCATCATTCCTCCCACACAACTCAGAGGCAGAGCGCTTGCTGGGCTGCAAGGAGAACAGGAAACATTACTGGCATGGCAATAGCTTCAGCTCATTCCTGGGCTTTATTGCATCAGGAATTGAGCACCAATGTCAGTACGAAAATCCCAATTCCACACGATTAAGCATGCCATGTAACAATGCCCTGTGGACAGAGCTGCTGTTGAGAGACACGCACTAAAGGCAATGTTTGAAAGCCTACACTCATTCCATGTTTGGACAAAGACATATCTCTAACCTATCCCATTCCTTTCCAGGACCATCACCCCTTCAGAAAGCAGCCTCTCCTTCACAAATGTATGAAAGATCCAACCTGTTTTTTGTGCCTTGCTACCAAGCCATAATAAATCACTTCAGCCTCGTTCAGTTACCTCTTCACAGACTGCTGTACAACATCCCAACTATGAAGTTTCCCAATATTCAGACCAAGGTTTTTAAGAAGCAAAGTCGCTAAAACCCCAGACCAGAGGGAATGCAACTTTACTTGGCACCACTCTGTGCTTGGCTGAGTGCTGCGGAAAAATCAAGCTGAATGCTTGGTCTTGGAATATCATAGAATGGCTTAGGTTGGAGGGGACCTTGAAGTATCAGGATTGTGTGGGGAAAGGCAAGAAGCGAAGGCAGAGGTGATGACTGCAGCGTACAGACTAAGAGCCTCTTGGACAACAAGAGGGCAAAAAGACAACTCTTTCAAGCACACTCACCCCTTCCACCAGCACCAGCTGGGACTGGCCCACCATGGCCTCATTTGCCCTTGCAGCCTCCTCTCGAAAGACAGTGATGAGCTCCTCCAGCCGCCTCCGTTTCACATCTGCAGGCACATCATCCTGCAGCCGGTGATACGCCCGAGTTTTCTGTAAACAACAGAAGCAAGCATGGCCCTTCAGCAACCAAAGTGATTTCAGAGCCGTGTCTGATCTCAGCCAGCAGGGCTACTCTTCAATCAAGCAACACATTTCTATGCTCTACAGTTCCTCCTTGCAATCTCGAGGAACATTTCCAGGCATTAGATGTGCTGCTCAGACAGGATCCTAAGAACCAGCAACTTCCTTGATTTCCTCTTATTCTTTCTGGGCCATCATATTGGTAGAAGTTTTGACATAGAGTATTTGTGGCTGTGTGAGGCAGAAGTACTGCAGCTCCTATGCAAGATATGTGCATTGCCTGGCTGTTCACAAGGACAGGCAACGGATTCTAGCACCTCTACTCCCATTGTGCTGAAAGATGATCCATAATCCTTTTTTCCTTATGTTTCCCAACCTCCTGTCCTCTTCTCCTATCAACATCTTACACTTTGGAGAGCATTCTAATAAAAACTTGTCAACTGTCAACTTTTCTCCTTGAAATACCTTCTGAAAATACATAAGTTCTCTCCAGACTTGATTGACAAAAAGTCTCTATAGCTGGACTTGAGCCCAGCTACATCAGCACAACTTTCCATCAGCAAAGAAAGATGGACCTGCAGCCAGGTTTGTTGCTTTGTTGCACAGCTGCTCTGTTGCAATCACTCTAGGACACCCGCAAAACCAGGCTGCCCTATCAGTAATCAACCCTGATGCTTGCACAAGGAAAGCTGGAAGCTTTTCTGGCATAAACATGGCTCTTGCAGCACCATATATACTTGAAATGTTGCACGCAAGCAAAAAAATTTGTCAAGATACCACATCTCTAGGTATTGTTTTCAACAGGCTCTGTTACTGTCTTACTGTGAGAAATAGCACTTAAGGAGTTAGAGGAGATGCCCACAGAAAAGACTCTTTTCCAGTAGATCTTGCACTCACCTGTCTCATGCTATAAGCGAAGAGGAAGCCTACATTGTAGCGGACTTCTCGCAGCAAGGACACAGTCTGCTGGTGATCTTCTTCTGTTTCCCCACAGAAACCAGCAATGAAATCACTGCTTAAACTCACTCCTGTCACAGAGATGCAGATTTACACTTCACTCAAGGAAGAGAGGAACATTTCATTCAAGAAAGGACAGTAAGATACAGCTGTATTGAGCTCAGATCAAGCTAAAGGGAGTCCCTACCTGGAATGGTGTTGCGCACATGGTGTACGAGCTCTAAGTATGCTTCTCTTGTGTATCTGCAATGAACAGCACAAGGATTTGCTGATCAGAAAACTCTGATGTTGGTGAGGAGAAACCAGCACCCTAAATCAGGCAGCAGGGCACAGGGCTCCCCATGGCCATCGCTCACCCCCGTCTCATGGCCTCCAGGACTCGTGTGCTTCCACTCTGGGCTGGGAGGTGAAGTTGTTTGCAGATGTTGTGTCGCTCCTGGATAAGCTGCAGGACCTGTGAGGCACGTTCGGGAGACAGTATCATAGATAGCTCAGCTCTACCAGAGTGCTAAAGGAAAGAGTCTGCCCCAGATAAAAGACAGCAGATTGAAAAACTGCCAGCTTTAGCATACACATTTCCCCTCCTAGGCTCCTATCCTGTGATTCTTTGCTACCTCTGGGAAGGAAGCACAACCCGTATCTAACATTTCACAGCTGTCTGCCTGCAAGATAGAGGTCCAGGTTTTTATCTCATACTTGCCTCATCAGGAAAATCCTTGGGGTGTGGAGAAGTGAAACGAATCCTCATTTCTGGATCAATTCTAGAGACCTGGTCTAGAAGATGTGCAAAACGCAAGCCTCCTGGTTTAGCTTTGTAGACAGTGCTAAAGCCACGACTGAGGACTGGGGCAGCAGCTGACTGAAACTGCACCTCAGACATATCTCGAAAGCTGTTGACATTCTGACCCAAAAGGGTCACTTCTTTCACCCCCTACAAAGATAAACAGAGAGGGAAGAAAAAATTATGATCCAGACAGGATGGCTAAGCTGCAGTGGCAGCCATGGCTCTTCTCTTACTTCAAGGAGGAGTCTCCAAGGGGATCCCTCTCTTCCCTGTCTGTCTCAAGAGTATTACAAGGGGAATGAAGTAGCAATTGGTGGACGCCCACAGTGACCTCATCTCCAGAGATGAAGGCTGTCTCATTGGTCAAAGCTATCACTGAGAACCCGCACATCATTTGGGACAGGTGGAAGTAGGCTCTGCCCTACCTGATCTGAGAGTATCTTCACTTCCTCCAGGATGGACGCGATGGGGCGGCTCCTTTCACGGCCACGGGTGAAGGGCACAATGCAATAGCTACACATGTTGTCACAGCCCCGCATGATGGACCTGCCGGGAGGTGAAGCACAGGTCACACCATGATCACTCTGGAAGAATCATCCATGTTGCATCCTGCCCTCCATCCACCCTTCCCAGCACTGCTACCTTCGGCCAACTCACTTGTCTGCAGCACACACAGCACCAACTCTGAACACAGCTTTGCAGCTTTCTCTTACACATCATTCCAATTAGAGCTGAATTCTGCTTGCCCCTAGCTAACACCTCATAATTTTCCATGTACATTTCCAAACAATTAACCTGGAAAGCAACTGATAAGACACAGACGTGCACTGCAACCTGGTAGGGATGAAGGATCCTTCTGCACTCTGCACCTGCAGAGGGTGAAAACTATTCCTCTGTACACTAAGGTCATACCTAGCAGAATCTGACTTCATTATTTGGGAATCTTATTACCAAATCTGAACAAATGGAAATAAAACCAACAAAAATTACAATGCATGGAGGATTAGAAGACAGAACACAGCAGAAGGAAGATGACAGAAGGCACAGACTTGAAAGGCACAGACATCAGTGGGACAGAATTCACTTGCTGCAGCACCGTGCTTAGACAAGCAGCATTCTCAGAGGACAGCAAGAGAAGCCTGCAGCCAGCCAGAGCACAGGTCAGTCTCTCCAGCACTCAGTCAGACAGCAAAAAGACAGCAAACACAGTCTGGTGTGCTGCTGCCTCTGGGCTGGGGGAGTGAGTGCAGCCAGGCATTGCCTCTCTCGGGTAGCTGCTGTCACTGACATGACTGCTCAGCACAGCAACATTTCCAAACCAGAATGACAGAAATACACACAGAAAAAAAAAAGGTACTCACACAAATGCTGTTTTGCCACCTGCGCTAGTCTGGACAGGCAGAATATCTGCATAAGTCTCATCTAGTGATAACAGGACATTAGCAGCCTGCTGCCCAGATTCAGCCACGGCCAGCAGCCGGGGAAGGTCCCGATATGCATCAGGGCCTGCCACGATATCAACCAGCTTCTCCCTGTGCAGAATCTCCTCCTTAAGCCTCTCAGCCATGCATCCTGCCACCAAAGGAGAAGGATACTTGTGAGGAAGTGCCCACCCTCAGTGAGTGCTCTGCACCCTTTCCCTAGCTGCCTTCTCCCAGCAGAAAAGGCTTGACTCCACCAGAGGGAAGAGGAATTGCAGCATGATGGGACGTGGCACAACTGCCTATGCTCCCTGCTGCCACACATCCCACCTCATACCTAGAATCCCAATGCGGAGAGGCAAGCACGCCTGGTGCCGCCGGGCCTTGAGAGCCTTGAGGTGCTGCAGGCGGTTCCAGATAGCCTGCTCAGCCTTCTCCCTGGGAAGATGGGAAAACAGGGGTTATTCCCATTACTGCACTTTAATAGTTCTCCAACTCAGAGCTGCTTGGAACATCTACAGTGCAGAAACACCTCAGGGACTGACAACTCAGCTCTTACAGAGAAAAAAGTGTGTCTTAAAGAACAAACAGGAGCTACGTTGCAGGTGACAATGCACATAGAAAAACAAAGTTCCCTATATATTTATATTCCAAATCAACCCTAAATGTATTTCCCAATAGGACAGACCCTATACTCCTGTGCTACAGTCACTTCAATAGAAGATGAGACCAAAAAAAAATAATCATACAAGCACAAATGTGTGTGGATCTCTAACTACTCATGAAGTATATACATAGCACACACCAAAGAGTTTTTCTCACTATACCATAATCTATCACACAATTAATGCTATATATTGTAACATCAGCTAGCTCTACTCTAAACCAAATGTGTTCTTTCATATCTGTGTGCTGTTTTCATCACATAACTCACTTCTTGCCTTGGTTTTCAAATTGTAATTCCTTAAAAGCTACCAAAAAATAGCAGTGACAAAAGTTTCCTTACCTAACAGAACAGGTCACAAGTAGAATCACATCCGCCTAGATTGAAGATCACATAAAAGGAAGGAGAATTTGTAAAAGCCAAATGATAAGTACTAATGCCCTGCACATATAACCTGAAGAGGCAGACTATAAAAATCACTTAACTCAAAGGAAAAGATCTGCCTAAATGCTCAGTGGATTTCAAAGAACAAAGTCACAGGAAAACTCAGCAAAGCCTTCATCTGAGAGGCAGAAGTAAACCCAGAGATGAGTCAGGAGCACCCTGCCGTGCCCAATCCACTCTCCAGCTGAGAGAACCCAGCAGTTTAAAGTGGTAAAAACAACCCACAGCTTTTTAGCACACTTGTTAAGTAGCTTACTCTCCTGCACAGAATTTAGACTGCAAAAATCTCACTGCCCTGTGTGACCATAACTCACAATAAAAGCTGGGACCTGACGGTGGTGTGAAGCCCTCTCGGGCCTTCGTTACAGACAGCTGCCAAGGTGCCTCACCTCATCTGCTTCCTTCGTTCTCGTGTAGCCGCTCTTCTGCAGGATAGCCCAAGCAATCTCCGTGTCGTTGACATTCATCTGGCAGCCATAGGTCTCCAGGTACACTGCAACAAAGGCAGAGATAGGGGTGATACTACACTGCAGTGAACCTCTCTCATCTACAAGCTGTTTCTATGACTTTTTCCATAGGAAGGAAGCGTCAGTTCCACAACAGAAGAGACTCAGGAAAGCTGCATAAAAAGTACATTCCCGACAGGGAGAAAGAGCGATCCAAAAATACAGACAGGCTCTTAGTGGCGTTGGGAAACCTGAGTGCCTCAAAACACATCACTGCAATACTGCGGGACTGGACTGTGGCTTGCAAAGAAGCAATGAGAGTACTGCCACACGGCACTGCTGGCGATGAAAGCCCCCCCTCCTCTGGGCACTGCAGCCTGGAGCTGGGCACAGCCCTGCCGGCAGGGAGAGACCCCAGGGAGGCACAGCAGCGAGTAAGAGGCCGCCAGGCTGGGCTTTTCATACTGCAAGAACCACTCTGAGCCCAAACTCCCACAGCCCCGCTCTGCTTTGCCTGTGGGCACCATGAGCTCCAGCAGCACCCGTGGCTGGGCTAGGCTCGCCTGTGCTGTGCGCCGGGGCTGAGCGGGGGCAGGATAGCGGCACACCGACCTTTCCCGAGACCGGAGGTAGAGCTCTGCGCGGGTTCCTGCTCCCCGGCGGGCGGCGACGCGGCGGCCCCCCTCAGGAAGTGCCTCAGGTCCGGCCCCGCGGGCAGCTCGGCCCTGCGGCCCCGAGGCCGCTCGCTCTGCCCGCAGTGCGCTTTGCGGGCGGCCCCGGGGCGGGCAGCGGCCCAGCGGAGAGGCCCGGCCGCCCGCAGCGCGCGCCCCCAAGCCCGCATGGCCGAGCCCAGCGGGGAGGCCGCGCTAGGCCGCGGGAGCAGGCCGCGTTGCCATAGCGACGCCGCCCAGCGAGGGGCGCTTCCCGAGAGCGGCGCCGCAGTGCGCCGCCCAAACCGTCCCCCCCAGCGCGCAGCCCCGCCCTCGCGTTCCGCTTCAATGCCGTTCCGCCGGGCGGAGCCGGATCCCTGCGGGCGACCACGCGACGGGAAAAAATGAAATAAAAAGGAAAAGATGATTTTTCCGTGGTGTTTCGACACGACGAGGGGGATAAAAATATCCCCCAAAGGCGCTCCCAGCCACCTCCCTTCCCTCGGGGAACGTGCTGGGAGGCAGCAAATAACACCTCGGCCACACTGCTTGCTAGTTTCACAGTGATATATTTATGTGGGGGCTCCGAGCGGCGACTCCCCTGGGCGCTGGGACCCCCCCGGCTGAGAGCAGCACCACTCAGTGAAAGCAAAGCACAGGGAGAAAGCGAAGGGGCGGCTGCCAGGCCTAGCCCCGGCCTTGTCAGTCCCAGCAGCCGCTGTGCGACTGTGGCTCTCTGGGACTGGGGCAGGAGAGGGCCCTGGGGGGTGCAGGGTCCCTCCGGCTATGACGGGCCCCTCAGCCCAGCCTGGGTCGTGGGGTTCGGCCTTGGCCTCCGCCTGCGCGTCTGCGGTTTGTGCTGGGCCAGCGATGAGTCAGGCTTGGCAGGGTCACTTGTTTTCTGTCTCAGCGGCGAGGATGGTGGGGGGAGCAGCTGAGGCTGGAGCCGGGGCTGGGAACCAAAGTCGGGAACGGGAACCGGGTCTCCCGGGAGGGACAGTGTGAGGCAGGCTGACGGGCTGTCCTCGGTGCTGAGGGCCCCTTTCGTCATCTTTATCTGCGCTCCCGGGGCGTGTAGTGCACATCTGCTCCGAGCAGCAGGAAATTCTGGGAAAAGGAGAGGGGAGGGGGTTGTGAGGCATCCCTGCAGCTGCTTTCAGCCCCGCTTCTCATTACCCGCCCGCTTTGTGCTGCTGCCATCTTCGGTGGCTAATTTTAGCTTCAGAAAGGCTCTGAAGATGTTTCACAGCTGCACCCCGCCAGCAGCATCCAGCATCCAGCCAGGGGCACTCCTCTGGGACCTCCCCAGGCCCCTCAAGGCACCAGATTCCTTCTGCTGCCAGGATGGGCTTTGTCCAGGGCCCCCCACTACTCACCTGGTGAAACTGCACAAGGATGTTGGAGAGCTGTATTCGGTCTGGCAGTGGCAGTGGGAAGCCTTCAGCTAACCTCTCTGGAAAAGACAACACACGTGGCTACGTTGGGACCAGAGTGGGGAGCATGGGGCTGTGCAAAACAAGTGGACACTTCCTCCCCCAACCCTTTCTTCTCCCCATCAGTGCCCTGGGTAGGCAGAGGATGTTCCTCCAGGCTACACCAAGGATTGGGAATGCACATTGTGCTGTGCTGCCCCTCCCCAGACCCATGGCAGCCACCATCCCTGCTCTGGGCTGATTTGCTCAGCAGTAACGAAAAGCAGTGAGTGGGGGAGAGGGTCTGGAAAGCATTAGGATGTGGGTCAAACTCATTTTTTCCATTGTGTTCACTTCTGAACGCATGTCACAGCATGGAAAGAGGCTCCTGCACTCAGCTACCCACAGCCTGCCTCTGCCAGCCCCAAACACGCTGGGCACTTTGCTGCCTCCTCTCTCTCTGCAGGTTCTACCCACCGAGCAGGCCTGGCAACAGGGTTTTAATTAACAAGCTGGGCCTGCTCAGACAGAGTGACCTGGCTGGTGACTGTTCCAGCAGCCCCATTCCTCCCAGCAGGTTATTACCATTAACACGTGGGAGCAGGATACTGGAGGCATATACATTCATTATTGACTGCAGCATTCGTACCTGGAGTTGCGGAGAGAGAGGAAAGGAAAAGAGTTTTAACAAGTGACCAGACCCTGGAGGACAATTAGGTGGAGGAAAATGAAGAAGATGCTGGGACGGGCTCCACCAGAGACCCACAGCTTTGTATGATGCTGGTGGGGTGGGAAATGAAAGAGCCAATGGTGACTCCGCTCCTGCTCCCAGGCTGAGACAGGAGTTCACCGCCAGGTCCCATCCTGGTGTATGTGGGAGGGGTGAGCCACCTCCACAGCCCCTGGCAGGCTCTCACCTCCATGCTGGGGGCTCTGGCCATGGTCAGGAATAGCTTACCTTGAAAGTGCCAACATCTGAATGCTTCAGAGAGAGCTTCATCCTGTGCAGAGAGGACAAGTGGTGCTGTGCAGGCTGTCCCAGGGAGGGAGGTGTACCCTCAGTGCCTGTGCCAGTCCCGCTCCCTCCAGGGCCCAGCTTATTGCCTCCATCGTAGGTCCCATTCCCAGCACACCCCCACCTCACTGCCCTTGGCCACCACTCGGCAGCGGCTCCCGCTGGAGCTGTCTTGCTCCGAGCTCACCTGCCCACAGTCAGGTTCCCAACAATGTGGCCGGATTTCACATCAATGGTGGCGGACACGTTGCCTGTCTGGGGAGGGAGGCAGAGCTCAGTGCCTACCAACTTCACCCCTACACATGTGCAGGGGAAATGGTTCAGACTAGCCAAAATGCAGAGACCCGTGTGCACCCAGTATGAAAACTGGGATTTGTGATCTCGAAGGACTCCCTGTCCAGGACCAATATCCCCACACTGCCCAGGTCCCAACTCACCAAGCTGAGGAGGAATAGAGGGGCTAGGCTGGCATTGGGAAGGATGGCATAAGCCTGGATGTCCACAACGGGCTGGAGTGAGATCCCGCCTGGTGCAATGCTCAGGAACGGGGCAGAGGGAGCAGACAGCCTGAGCTTCATGAGCATGTTGGGGTACATCTTGTCCAGCTGCAAGGGAGCAGAGAGAGGGGAGGAACCATGGCACATCCACGGGAGCACAGAGCTTCCTGCAGCTCCTTCCCATGCCACCAGCCTGTGGGGATGCTGCACTCAGAGGGGATGAGCAGCCCCTGCTCTGAGGTTGCTCCCGACAATGGGCAACCCAGGGCTGTGCTCCTGGGGGGCACCATGTGCATAGCCTGTGCCAGGTAAAAGCTGGGGGGCAGCACTGGGGCTCACCTGGGGAATGAAGGCCGCAAAGGTGGAGGTGTTCAAATGGAATTCGACATCCTTCGGGATCTGTGGGAGGAGGATGGTCACTGCCAGGCAATGCAGCGTGGGGCTGGGGCAGGATCAGTCCCTCGTGTGTGCACTTCATGTGTGCATCTTGTGTGTGCACCAAGCACATCTCAGCCCCTGCACTGCGCCTGCATGCAGCTCCACAGGGAAGCACAGAGGAGATGAAGAGGAGCCCTTGGAGCCAGCCAGCCCCATCCTGCCTGCCCTCCTCACCATGGAGTTTGTGATCTCGAAGACCAGTGCCCCAGCTGCGTGGTAGGCGAAACCGGCAGTGTTGAAGAAGTAGCTGGAGGCCCCAAAGTAAACCATGCGGTTGTGGTCAGGAGGCAAGGACAGTGGTGGTGGGAGGAAGGGGACAGCACCACGGTGTGCCAGGGAGAAGAATTCACCCTGGAAAGAGGGAGAGGGTAAGGCAGGAGCTGGGGGGCATTTGTAGGAGGCAGCTGACCCCAGCATCCCACCTGCCTCCATGATGGCATCAGCCACCTCGAGTCTGCCCAGGGCAAGCTCTCACCTTCAGGCCCGCATCCAGGGTCTGTGCAGTGGCCGCTGGCGGTGCCACCAATGAGTAATCAATCCCAGCCTTGGCATCTATCTTGGCCGTGACTGCAAGACATGGGGCAGAGGGATGAGTGAAAGGCAGACGGCACAGCAGAGCCGGGAGCAGCTTGCCTCTGCTGTCATCTGCGCAGTGCCGTGCCCTGGCTTTCCGGAGCAGCAGAGCGGCAGGGGTTTCACACACGTTTGCTTCTGTTTAGAAATAAAAGGGACATTTCCCTCCTCATTTTCAGCCATGCAGACTAACTCCTGGCCTGGAGACGCTGCCTGGGTCCCCTCACTGAGGCCGGGAAATTCTGGGAGGGAGCTCTCCCTGAGCTGCATGCGGAGCCGCGCGATACCTGGCAGGGTCTGGAGGTAACGCTGCAGGTCGCCGCTGACGGAGCTGACCACGCTGTCACAGACCTGGGGAGACAAAGGCAGCAGAGCTCAGCAGTGTGGCTCTGCTGGGGTGGGAGCCTCAGGCATGTGCCCTGCTCAGCTGCCCAATGCTGTGTGTCCTTTGCAAAACCAGCTGAAATAAGAGCGCATAGTGATGG
The DNA here is from genome assembly GCF_002078875.1 of Numida meleagris. Classification (NCBI taxonomy): domain Eukaryota; kingdom Metazoa; phylum Chordata; class Aves; order Galliformes; family Numididae; genus Numida; species Numida meleagris. The sequence continues at coordinate 10,205,769 of NC_034427.1, forward strand.
TTTTTTTTCTATTCCAGGTGACACGTTAATTATTGGAGATACAGGCAAGGTTTATACCTGTAGCCATCTGCCTAGAGCAGGATTCCCACCCAGGTGAGCTGCATCAAGGCCCTTTGAAGGAATCTCACGTGTGCCCTCAGACTCTTCCTACAGTCTACAATCCCTGCAGGAGTACATTGTGCTGAGCAGCAATGATTTGGCAGAAGAAACTGCAGGAGCTCATCTGCCCCCGTGTGGGGCAGCCCTGTGCTGCCAGGGGAGGAGAGCAGAGCCCTCTGCAGCTGCCATCTGCAGGCAAAGCCTCAGCATTAGTGGGGTACTTAAATGCATGCTGATCGCTTGGCCAGGAATTTACTGCTGGGAGTGGTCCTGCAGATGGCCAGGATCAGCTGCACACCCTCTTCCAGTGTCGTAATGGCACGGGAACCCCTGTGCAGGATCAGGCCAGCATCTGTCCAAGTGGGCGCCATCCAGCTGGCAGCAGGATGAATAGAATAGAATAGAATAGAATAGAATAGAATAGAATAGAATAGAATAGAATAGAATAGGAAATGGAGGATGGGATGGGATGGGATGGGATGGGATGGGATGGGATGGGATGGCATGGCATGGCATGGCATGGCATGGCATGGCATGGCATGGCATGGCATGGCATGGCATGGCATGGCATGGCATGGCATGGCATGGCAGCACTGCCTAGCTCTGCAGAAAGGGCTGCTGGGGCTGGGCCAGGCAGGGACAGGGCTGTACAGGTCCATGCAGTGCTCTCAGTCCTCTCCTTGGCCCCACCTCATGCACAGAGAAAGCCCCCAAGAACCATATGCTCAGTGAAGGGGCTCAGCCATGCTGCAAAGGCAGCTTCCTGAGCTGCTCCTTCTGGGAGGCACCGCAGCATGAGAGCACTCCTGCCCAGCCCCACAGCGCCCACTGCCAGCCCATCTCCTGCCACAGCTCTGGGTGCCTCCAGAGAGCCCTGCATGGCATCGGCCAGAGCCAAGTGCTGGGGCCAGAGCCCGACCTGCAGTAGGGTGGGATTTGTCAGCTCTGCAGCTGCCTCCTTCCTGAGCAAGGTTCACGGCCAGGGAGGCTGCGACTCGTGCCAGCGAGCCTTGTAGCAATTATTGCTAACAGCTTGTTTCCATGTTTTGTTGCAAGTCTCCTGCATACAGGCTTTTGTATGGGGCTGGAGATACCGGGGCTTCCCTGGTGCCCCCCATTTGAACAAGATGGCAAGCAACTGAAATACAGAGATGAGAATTTCTACCCCATTGCTCCCAAACGCATGAATGAGTGCAGGCCAATGAAGGGGCAGCTCTGAGCATGTTTCCTCTGCTACAGTGCATTTGGCTGAGGCATGAGATCTAATTAACTGACCACATGGAAAGAAAAGTCTTTGTTAATTAGCAACCGATTATACCGGGCTTTGGCAAATGCTGCAGGTTTAGAATCCAGCCTGATCCACACGATGCTGCAGGGACCGTGGTTGGCACATGCCTGCTCTTCAAAACCTGCTTCCACCAAACCTGCAGCATTCTCTGGCTCTGGTTAAATTCGTGTGTGCGACCTGAGCCCTTGTAACATCTGCTACAAGCGAGGGCTAAAGCTGAGCAGGAAGCCTGGAGCTCGCACATACCTTGCTCTCCAAGATTTTCCTGAACCTGGACTCAACGGCGCTGTAGAAGAGGTTGTACAGCCACCTGCAGAGAGGAGCAGGGTCAGAGGGTGCTGCCTCAGGGTTTGGGCAGGAAAAGGAGACCCTGGGACTGCGGGATGCAGGGGAATGTCATTCCCATAGCAATCTGGAGTTAAACATTGCCTCAGGGTTTACATTTGCTACCAAAGCTGCTTGTAAAGAGCATGTAAACAAGTCTCGTGACTGCCTGGAAGCTTCACAATTAAACGTGCAGCCACAGCAGGGCAAACTCAGAGCAGATTTGAGCACACAGAGTTGCAATGTGCAGAATAGGAAGGAAGCACACTGCCAGCAGTGGTGTGTGAGGGACAGCAGGTGCCCACCTCCTGCTCCTGGCACCCATCTTCCCCTTTCTGCTGGGCTAACGTGGGGTCTCTGGTCCTTCACAGTGATGCTACGTACCCGAACTTGCCCGAGAAATGGACGTCGACACTGGAGATGCGGGTGCTGCAGGCAGAAGTGCTCACGGTGGGCTTCCCTGAGGTGTCACTGCCCAGCTTCAGGTCAATCTTGATGTAGACGTTCTTCACCTCCAGGTTGAAGGATCCATGGTCCCGGCTGCAGAGGAACAAGGACAACAGGGACAGCCTGCCTCCAGCCCTGCCTCACAGTGAGCATCCAGAGGGGACTGAGGCTTTTAAACCCAGGGAAACCAAATTCATGGAATATAAGCTAGGAAAGGCAGCCTTTAAACTGAAAGGACTGACAGCAAGCAGGGGGTACAGCAGAGAAGGAGAGCTCAGCACAGCTCCCCACCATCCATCTGGCTTGCGATTCTCACCCCACAGCAGCTTTCCCAGCAGCAGCAGCAGCACACTGCCCAGCTGCATGCCCCAGCGTGGGGAGAGACACCTGCAGGGCTCCCCAGGGGCAGGGCTTGCAGGCATGGGGATTAATGTGGTTGTAGCACAGCTGTGGGAGTCAGCAGGTCTGGAGGTAACAAAGCAAGAGCTGCCCAAAACACAAGGGCAAAGGAGAAGGGGGAAACCTGCCCAGATCCAGAGGGGGAAAGGCAGAGTGAAGGGCCTGAGCCATGGGAAGGGCACCCACATGAAGTGAAACTTCACCCGCCAGTTCCCATCCACCTCGGCAAAGGCGTTGGAGATGGCGACCTGCAGCCCCACGCTGGGAACCAGGGAGATCCGTGAGTATGGCAGATGGAAACTGCGGAGGTTCAAGCTGAAAGGAAATGTAAAATGATAAGAGAAAAGAAAGGCACGTGAGTGGGACGTATGGCTGGGAGGAAGCAGTGAGGGCACCGTGCTGACCGCATCCCCACTCCCTCCCTGCCCATGTGCAAAGCAGAACCCTTGGGAGCACAGTCCTTTCTTGCGCCCTTGCATTCACCAGAAGTCACTGCTTGGTCTTCAATTGCACAAAACCTGCCCTCATCCACAGTGCCGTCACCCAAGTCCTCTTCCTCCCTGCTTTGGGCAGGGGGCAAATCAGAGCATCTCTGCCTGCACCGTGCTGGGGGTGGCATGGGAGAACCCCTGTCCCCTGCAACCCCTCCAGCCCCGTGTGGCTATGAGCAGGGCTCACCTGGAGATCTCATAGTGCACCTTCCCCAAGTGCCGGACTCGAAAGTCACCTGAGATGTCCGGCAGCTTCAGCTGGGCCAGCTCCTTCTGCAGGACGGTAATCCCGTGCTGGTGGGCTGTGGGACACAGGGACAATATCACAGCCACATTCTGTCCCAGAGAGCTGGGAGCGTGCCCGAGGAGCACAGTGAAAGGGTTAAAAGAAATGCCCAGGGAATGGCCTGGCTGCTCCGCACCTCGTGGCTGGAGCTGGAGCTGGCTGCAGCACAGAGCCAGCATGGATACTATTTGGTATCTGTGCACTTGCAGGTCCTGGGGATGGTGCAGGCCAGGCAGCACAGTGGGGTGGGTGCCACATCTCTGCACCCACATGGGCAGGGAGTCACGTCCCCTCCTGTGCAGCTGGCAGAGCTGCACGGTCAATGAGCTGTGCATGCAGTGCATTTCAATCCATAACAGAGCTCTGCTGGGGCTGGGGCCCTGCCTGCTTCAATAAACCCAGCACGGTGCCCATCCATCTCTGTCACCGCGCTCCTGGCACCTCCCCACCTCCTCCCATGCAGCTCGCTCCTGGGGCTCAGGGCTGCCTGGATGCGTGCCCCTAAGCCAGACCCCCAGCCCCACCAGCCCCACACCTCCTCAAGCTGGGCCCCCCCGCAGCACCTGGCTGCAGCCCCCAGGACTGCAGGGACTCGCTGGGACAGCAGTGGGAGCAGACGGGTGCATCAGGGCAATGTCAGCACCCGGCTCCTCACCACGGCCACCAGCACCTGCAAGAGAGGAGGGAGATCAGGAGCCAAACCCACCATAGTCCAGGCCCGCCTGGGTGATCCTGACCACGAAGCCGGGGTTGGTGGCCTTGGTGAGTGCCAGACACACAGCCAGCACCGCGCTGAATGCTGCCAGGCTCCGTGCTGCCATCCTGGCCGCTGCCCGGCGCTCCCTGCCCACACCGCCTTTATACCCGCGCCAAAGGGGAACTGCGGGTGAGGCAGGATGCAGAGCCACAGCCACAGCCCGAGGGGCCTCCCCACAGCCCTGTGCTTCCTGCTCACCCACTGCCCGCTCCCATGTGGACAGGGAGTGGCTGCAAGGAGCAGGCAGCCCCCCCCCCGCAGCACCCGCTGGGTTTGTGGGGCACTGTCATGGCTCTCTGCTGTGCCCTGAGAACAGGAACCTTGAGCTGCCCCACTCCTGGGTGCTGCCCAGGGTCCCTCACCTCGGGCTCCCTGCAGAGCCCTGCAGCCCCCGCTGCTCCCCCACCACCACCATGAGGGTGATGGAAGAAGTTTTAGGCTGTTTTCATTTCCCTTTCTGGAAGCAGCAGTACACGGCACAGGAAGTCCACAGGGGCTGATGTGGGCAGATCTTGTGCTGGATCCAGGGAAGTGCTCTGGTTGCCAGAGGCAACATCCCTGCATTGAGCGCTTGTGAAATGCGGCTCTTGCTCAAGCACCGCAGCCTGACACAAGTGTGCCACAGAGCAGCTCGAGCCACAAAGCCCAGGACAGCTTTGTGGGAGCCCCTGGCACACGGAGATCAGCTCTCAGCTCCTGCTGTCCTTCCTCCCCACGGTTTTGGATAGGAACATTTACAGGCTGCCTGGGCCAATGTGTGGCCAGGGCATCACATCCCCAAGCAGCCAGCTCAGTGCGTGCCCAGCCAGCTCTGCCCAAGATTGCAGGCAGGAGAAGAATCCCGCACCCCGGGACACACATCTCTGGGTCTGCTGCACTCCAGATCTGCTGTGACCCGTGCCATGCACCTCCAGGTCTGCTGCTGAGGCTGCACCATGAGCCCCAGAACAGCGGCAGCTGTGGGACCAGAGCAGGCACACAGGGACAGCGTGGGTCTGGTGGTGACTGGGCCACCAGAGTGGGGCAAACAGCCCGGGAAGAGCCATGCACCATGGAATGCCCACACACTGCTTGGGCCCATCCCCAGTCCACCCCTGAGCTCATCGTGCACCCAAAGCAGAGGAGAAGTTCAAAAGCCAAAGCCCCATTTCAGCTTTTTGCTGGCTCCTGCTCCCCAAAGCCCAGCGTTCGTGCTGCGTAACGGTTTCAAAACGCCATTTGAGACAAGCAGCAAGGAACCAGAACCTCTTCCATGAGGAGAAACGAAATTTCACGGGGAGCACTATATTGAGGAAGCATAAACACAACATTTTCCTTCTGGGTTTGAGCAAGTTTTAAAGTTGAACTTAAAAAACCTTTCTCACAGCGCAAAGCCTGTCCGAATAGTCCCACATTTGCCATGGAACAGCTGAAAACACCTCTAACGCCAGCACCGAGCTGCACAGCTTCCTCCAGCCCCATGTGCTCCCCATCACGTGAGGGCAGTTCCTGGTCCCTCTCAGGGCTCTTTCCACATCTCCCACATGATGCAATGGCCAAAGCCATCCTGCAAACGCGTGCGTGGGGCACTGCGGGTCGGGCTGGGGCTCCACTCCATGGGTGCCACAACCGCAGCGGGAATTCCCCGAGGCTGGGCAGCGCGTGCTGGTGCCAGGGCATCGCCGCTGCCCGTGATCCGGCTTTGGCTTGTGGCCACAGAGCCGAGCTGCGGTCTGGCAAATGCTGCCATGGGGAAACACAGGGAAAAACCCAGGGGCACTTGGTGGGAAAAGTGAAAGCAGTGTAGCTGGTTCAGAAGGAACTTGGAGCAGCTCCACAGCCAGGAAGAACACTCTCTCTTTATCTGCTTCCAGGCAGCAAGCCCGCTGCCACCAGCAGAGAGGGCCACTGTGAGTGTCCCTAGAGCTGCAAGGATCTCACTCACATCTTTGCAAAATGCCATTGGCACTGGGGTGCTGGGAGTTGCATCACTGGCACGCTGGGAGCTGCCAGACCAGTGCTGCCCACCCTCACCCTCTGCTCCCTGCCCTGGAACCCCTCGGTTTGGCAGCACCTGAGCACACAGCCAGGGCAGTGCAGCGCCCTGCACCGTTGTTTTCCCAGCTGCAGGCTCGGAGTGACCCGGTCCCAGCTGTTCCTGGGAGCAGGACAGGCTCCCGGCCAGCATGGGGTCACCAGCTGACGCCAGCCTTGATGGCTGCATCAGAAACACGCAGTCGGAAATGGTCGGGGACACCAGAGCCAAAAAAGCAGGGGACCCACTGAGCACAGTGAGGACTTGTCAGTCTGCAGAGCAAGACCCTGGGTGCGGGGACATGGCTGCCAGCAGCGGGGCTCCTGGCTGGATCCTGGCCCCAGAGATCCACCCCCATGCTGGGCTCCCTGTCCCCACCCTCCCTGTGCCCCAAAGTCCTCTCAGAGCAGTCCTGCAGCCAGGGTGTCCCCCACCCGCCAAGGATTGTGCTCTCTGTGGGGCACGTTGGCTTCTGACACCATGTCTGAGGGCCTGGGGGGGGGGGACAAAAGGGGACACAGAGGGGGTGATTTTACAGCAAAGTAAAAATAAATATGCAAGAATGGTGACCTCAGGCAGAGCCCGGGGGACTGAATGGTGGCTCTGTGTGGGCAGCAGGGCAGGGTGAGGGGCTGCACACAGCCTGTCCCACAGCTGCTCGGGGAAACACGGCATGGAGAAAGGGAGAGGAAAGTGAGTGAGCTCATGGGGTCAGGGGCCACGGGGCGCTGGGGGCCTCTGAGCTCTGCCCTGTGGAGGACAGCTCAGCTTCCAGCAACCCACTCTGCCTCCAGGCCCGGCTGTCCCAGGGCAGCAGGGAGGCACAATGTAGAGCTGGATCCTATCCTGCTGGGCACAGCACTCTGATGGGAACGCAGGTTCCACCAGGCCTGCTGTCACAGCATCACGCCATCCTCTCCCGCTCGCCTGTCCCTGTACCGCGGGGGGGCACCCGGCCACCCCCCTCCTGCCTGCGGCCGCTGCAGTTTTCCAAAGGTTCTGGAGCCAAAGTGAGTTCTTGGGCTCGCTTCAGAGGTAACCAGGCAATTAGAGACGGCCAGAGCATGAGCTCATACTCCCTCCTACCCTTGCACGCAGTGAAACTATAAAAAGGCTGAAGCAGAGTCTGTGAACCAGCACAATTAAACGAGCAATCGGCAGCTGCTTGGGGGGAAGGGAGGAGCTGCCCGGTGGCCCCAGTGCAGGAGGGTTCCTGGGGCTGCACTCAGCTGAGCACAACGCTGGGGGGGCAGCCGTGGGGCGGGGGGTCTGGAGCTGTGCAGGGGCTGCAGTGCAGCTGTCCCACCCGCCCTGGCCCAGCCCTGGCCCCGCTGTTGGGGTGGCTGCAGCCCATGCACTGGGACGCAGCAGCGGTGCCCAGCAGCAGCCCGCTGCGCTAGGATGCACCAAACCTGCGGCTTTGGCTCCCGCACTGAGTGCTTTTGTATGACTTTTTTGGTCGCTAAATCCCACGTTCTGCCCTCAAATAGGTATTTTCCAGAGTTGAATCATCCCGAAGAGCTGTGAAAGACACTTTTCTTCTGCTCTACTTTTGAGCCAATCCAGAAAAGGAAGCTCCGAGTTTTGAATACAAAACACTGAGAAGTGTTTTCTATCAACACAGCCCGTGTTTATTTAGAAAGGGAAAATCCACCGCGGCTCGTCCGTGCCCGCATGTACGAGCACACGCGCACAGTTGTGCATTTCTCCCCTCGCTGTTCCTCGCGGCCCGGGACGGGACGTGCTTTGGCCGCGGAGCCGCTCCGTGTGCGGGGGACTCCGCGGGGCGGCGACGCAGAGCGGAGCGGAGCGGTGCGGGACGGAGCGGCGCGGGGCGGCGGGGCCG